>NC_062198.1:3813008-3978008 GCF_912470025.1 Vespa velutina | reverse complement strand
TTTTCTTCAGATTCCCCCTCGAAGTAAGGCAAGCGCCAGGTCTTCGAGTACAATGAGTTAGCAGGCTGTTCTGGCCACAAATATGCTGAATATGCATGAGACTCCTCGCAGCAGCAGCACCACCACCACCACCACAACCGGCAGCAACTTTGGCAGCAAAGTGAGAGGTACGTACCCGTCCTCGAATTAGGTTTCCCGCAGGTTCTTCGAGTCCTGTTCGCAGGCACTTGAGGTACTCTAGCAGACTCTCTAGTCGCCTCTTCTCTGAGCCCTCTTCAAGCGCATGCTTACTCAAGCGCGCTTTTCCCTTCGTTCGTTCGAGAACACTAAATTCAAATGGCGCGGGGAATCGCTGATCGAACGGAAATATCGAGGACATCCAGTCTTTGGACCCTTGAATTTCTCTCTCTCTCTCTCTCTCTCTCTTTCTCTATTTCTCTCTATTCTCTTTCTAACCTCGACTCTGCTCATCCCTCTTTGGAAAAGAACCCAATGAAAATTTCCGAAGGTAGGGAAAAGGATCCATTTAATTAAGATCATCCGCTGAATTTAATACTGACGCGATAATGAGATCGGAACGCGGAACGGATGGCGTACCAAGGCTAGAATTCTTCCTCCGGAAAGCGGAACGTCGCCGTCCTTTCTCACGGTCAATGCACGTGCACGAGAATTATCGTGTTATTCGCAGGTGCGATTAACGTTCTCAGACGCACGCAAACGACGGGCGCTCGCATAACGCTCTCCTATGAGATACCGTACGATCTCAAAGAAAAGAGATACGTGGGAAAGGGTGACTGCGTACTTTTGACTTCTTATAAATATTCTCAATGATAATTCGATCAATAAATTTCATAAATAAATTCCAAAGAAATGAATGAAAACTTTGAGATTATCCTCTATGAAACATTTACCTGTGATCAACTTAATTTATTATTTCCAAAAATTGAGACAATTTCATTCTGGAATAGTATATCACTTCTTAATCTCACCGTGACGTTTTGAGCAGCGCTGGAATAAATCCCACGATATTTCGTAACGAGTAATTCGATACGGTTACTTTGTACATACGCTTTTGTCGATATATGTATACATATATATATATACATATATATATACATATATATATATATATATATATATATATATATGTATATATATATATCCCTGACACGTCCGGTTCGAAATATAAATTTAGTTTGACATTTCCGGATGGATTACTTCGATCATTCCGGATCACGAAAGAGGCTGACACTAAATTATCGAATCTACTCGCACATAATAGTTCTAATCAATTAATCAGTCTCGATCGACGATGCGCTTCGCAAATTGAATTAAGTTTGCGATAAATTATACGATCCTCCTCCTACTCCGATTATTAATCGACGCTCTCATTCGAATTAAAATTATGATCGATCGAAAAGTTTAAAAAATACTTTCAAACCATTGGCTGATCGTACGAATTATTCCCAGAAAATAGATCGATAGATCATAGATTAAGAAAATATCTACTTGAATGATTTTAAACGAATTAATACAATTCATTCGCGTAGTATGCTTTTATAAAAACAGACATGGGATAATTTGAATTAAAATATAATATTTAAGCTATCATAAATCTCTACTCCCCGACGTAATTTTCTCGTAACATCCGGCAAGAAGAAGACAAAAATGAAGAGAAAAAGAATAAAAGGAAGGATTACAAAGCTCTCAAGCAACTTTTGACGCGTTCTGTTTTCCCCTTTTGCCACTAACGCACAACCAAATACACTCGTAGACGGAGATCTTCTTTTCCTCTCTTCTCATTCCTTCCTTCGTGAATCCTGTCACCTTCTTTCTACCATGCTTCGCGTTTATCCTTCGTACGAACGCACGCGACACGCATATACATATTCATCCAGTCATATACATTTTCACCGTTGGTATGGATACGTAAATTCAGCCATCGTATTCGTAGCGTAAATATTTGTGTAGAAATACGTATATAGAGGAGGGAAATGTACCGTGTATAGGTAGAAAAACTTTCTCGATCTCTTCTCTCCTCGCACATATAAAAATCCTCTCTCGTGTATCAAAAAGAAACGGAAAAGTGTGGCGTAGTAAGCTTGGTACTAAACGTTGATACTATCGTTTATATTTTTTTTGCTTGGCATACGCATGTCACGTTGAAAACTTACGAATGTTCTCCCTTTCTCTCTCTCTCTCTCTCTCTCCCTCTCTCTCTCTCTATTTATTTGTTTCTCTTTCTTTATTAAGGTAAACGTTCTTCAATGATGAAAAACAAAGTCACATTAAAAATGAATGTATACCGCGTACTACCTTTAACCATAACAATACAAAGAGTTTATACTTTAAACGAAGAAAGCGTGTAAGATTTCTCGTGATTTCTTTTCTAGTTTCGTTTGATAATTTATACTTTCTAACGATGGTAAAAAAAAAAAAAAAAAAAAAAAAAAAAAAAAAAAAAACTGTGAACCAACCTATGAAATATAAAAGACAAAAATTGTGATATTTTTATACCATGTTTTATTATATTAATTCGATGCACGACGTTTAACGTAATATCAAACAAAAAGTAAAGTAATGTATGGACGATTCTATGAAATATGTGAGAATGTAATGGCTGGAAAATGTGCGATTGTTGTGGAGTGACGTCAAAGATAGTCAAGTGCAATGTAGATATATACAACAGCTTTGAAGACGGATAAAAGAAAAAAAATAAAAGATTAAAGCGCCGGCGGTATCCCGGAGTTTACCACCTGGCGAATATCCAGAGGATGCATACAGACAGTCGATAGATCGTGGTGACTTTTTTCAGACCACGATGTCTAAAGCTATTATTGACTATAGACTTTGAAAACATCGGGAAAGCTAGCCTAACTACTCGTTCCGAAAATTAAATATATTCGTATCTTGTTTCCTCGCAAATAAATTAAAAAGGATAAATAAAATCAATGCTAGTTTTCGATCGTTTATAGAGTAATTATTTGTACTATAGACTTGTTCAAATTTTCCCGCGTCATTTGTCAACAGACTCCGTATGAAATACAAAATGATTTGAAATCCAATGAAATTCGATAGAAAATACAATTAAAATAAGTCAACAAAGTTCGTTGTTCGATTTCGCACATCATTCATTCCTCAATATGGTCGCGTAATAAAATGACATATTTTTCTACGAAGATAAACAAACATTAGACAAAGGTAAACGAAAATACGAAATATTTAATAAAGACTTACCGGTGACTCCGTCTTGATATCGTGCGACAATGAGTCGTTGGAAGTTTGTCAAGGAGATGAAAAAAATCCTCGAAACGAAGAAAACACTTAAAAAAAGTTCACGGAACACAAGGAGTACTGTCACTAAAAAAATCACCTAGAAGAGATTAGAGAAGTAACACCAATAACGAGAAAATATGATGATCGTAAATAAAGGTCCACGTTCGTGTTAACCTCGCGCCTTTTAGAATCTAATAATGCTCGTAAACGATTCGTTTCTGAAGACGACGTAATAAGTTTCTTAGAGCTCTCACGTGTATGCTTTAAGTGATAGTTGATAAAAGGAAACGTAAAAAGAAAAAGAAGAAGGGGAGTAAAAAAGGAGTTGAAAGGTAAACGATAACCGGTAGTTGCGCGTTAGAGATGATGGAGGAAACGAAAACGAGAATTTGAGTATCGAGAGCGACGGACGAAGGTAGCGGCAGCAAACGGAGCAACTTCCAGTGCGAGGCTCTGCCGGGTACTGAGGGTACGAGCCGGGCTATCGAACGCACCTTCCTGCGCCAACCAATCGGCGCCAACGCCGCGCGACTTTCGACCAATCAAATTACGAGACCGCAGGACGACGCGTGGGCATGCTGGGAGCGCGCCACCTCGATCAAAAAAGCCGCACCGACAGCGGAACAACCTTTTCTCGATGCACTTTATTCGACCGCGAAAGGAAACGCGTTCTCTTCGTACGTTCCTCTTCCTTTTCTTGCCATTCCCTGTCTTGTCTTGTCTTGCATCGCATCGAGAACTCCTCAACGATCCCATTTTATTTTAACGTCGATCCTTTATGTCTTTCAGATCGTATAAAATACGTACGTGCGATCACTGAAATCGCCATTGCAAGCATTTCGATTTTTCAAAATCGACTAAAACATATGTCGGATTTGCGACATTTATTTTCCAAGGAAATTCTTCAAATATATGACAGATACGTTTGGCTATATGAATTATTCCTTAACGAGGATGCATCATGATACGTCAATAAATACACGGACGGCTATCCAATCACAAAACATTAATCGATGTTAATACGTTTAGAATCAGCAATCATCGTGTTTACTATCATGCAGAAATTATTAACATTGTAGAATGTATTTGTAATATTCGAATACCATATATTTTATATCGCGTACGATATAAAATAGATATCTACTATCCTAGAAAAGAATTTGTTAATATTTAAAAATTTTATTGCATTTCTTGTGTGCTGGATTTAAATCAGATTAATAGATTTTATATATTAGCATACAATAAAATTAATGAATCCGAATTAATTCAAAAGAAATAGTATTTATATTATTGCGATTTATGGATCATGAGAAGATATGTAACAAAGGTATAATATTCATGATAGGATTGACTTAAAGCAAATTAACGCTTCTAATTTATGCAAGAGTATCGGTCCTGTGAGATCCCTCTCCTTGTCCTTCTCTCGTATCCTCGTGGTCAAGCACTTCGTGCAAACTGCTCTAAGCGTGTCACTCTGATCACGCTGATCAAGAGGTACAAAGGGACAACTACGGAACAGCCCGAGTATCGCTACGGAATAATATCTCTGGAATTTGATTAATTCGACATGCGCGTTGAATACGTTCTCTTCCAACGTGGAACATCGTGGAGTTTCCTCTACAGTTATTGGCCCCTAGACAGATATTGCACATTTTCATCAGCTACAACGGCACGATGAAACATTTCTCGCTAAATAACGTTCGGCGCAAAGAGGTCAACAAATGAGTGCTTTCCATGTCGTCCACTAGAAAATGTCGATTTTCTGCGGCCGTACCAACGCACAATATCGAATACAATACTTTAGCATCGTAAAGTAGAAATGATCATTCGCTATCATTTGCTATATCCAATAGGATTAAATTATTATAAGCTCGAAGAGAATATTCTAAGTATAGTATGTATCTATTTTTATATTATTTATATATGTATCTATCTTTCTCATTTCCTTTCTCTCTCTCTCTCTCTCTCTCTCTCTCTCTCTCTCTCTCTCTCTCTCCTTCTCTCTTACCACGCACACGCATCAATAGAGCATGCTCTATAATTGGGAGAGATTATTATCGTTTCAAAGACGCACGTAGTTATGGGAATGATCAAGAGGCACAAAGGGACGTATTCAAAGTACACTAAGCTAACACCCCGAAGCTGTTCGAAATACTCGAAGCCGTTATTCTCGGGAAGTAATTAATTATCTTGGCCACGTTTGATCTACGATCCTGAGAAAAAGTATTATATTCACTATAACTTTTTACCTGACAAAAAGGATATTGTACTCTAATTAAACAAAAAAATTTCACTTCTCAATCTAATTTCCATGGTACCGAAGGCATCGTCCTTTATATGTCTCTCGCACTCTTCTTCTTCCTTCTCTTCTTGAATAATCGTTAGGAGAACTTTTCACACTTTGCTGGATTACCATACCCTTATGCCCGAGAGAAAGAGAGAGAGAGAGAGAGAGAGAGAGAGAGAGAGAGAGACTGAGAGAGAGAACAAAATTTCATCTTGTCAAAACGCGTTAACGTGCCATGCAATATTTCTTGGTAAACGACTATAAACACGTTTTTATAATTATACTAATTGCAGAAATAACGTGTTTTGTAACGTTGAACTTTCTGAACATCGAAAGAAACAAAATGTTTGGATGTACATAGTGAGAAATAACGGTATTACGTTGCGCGTTAAAAAAATATTGTTTAGCTATCATTAAGTACTTAAAATATTTTCAGGTAATAATTGTAGAACAAAGCAATTAACTACTCATATCTTTTATCTTCGCCAATTTGAAATCGTTCAATCTAAAATCTGAGAAAAAAAGCGACAAACGCCTTAATTTAATTCTTTCATCTTCAGAAGCGATCTATCTTCGTTATTACTCTACTCATGATATCTTTGGTAGTATAATAGGTAAGGAAATGCGAAAATAACGTGATCGCTTATGAAAGTCATGGATAATTCGTTCTCTTTGACGTTCAACGATTAGATCATACGTCTTCAATACTTTTCAAGGAAATGATCGTTGTACATGCGAATTGAAGATCGAGACATCGATCTTTACCAAATGAAAAGTGTAACTCTAATATTTTCGCATTAACCTAAATCCTGAAGTGATGAATACTTTCCATCGACGATCATATTCGAAAACACTTTAGTAAGTGGATAAAAGCTCAACAAGTGTAACGAATTAAAAATCGATACGATAATCGCTTTATCGTCTAGAGAACTTCCGATGCAGAATCGTTAGAGAAAAAGGAAAAGTCAAAATCTCGTAGCATAAGAACGCTTAACGTAGCCGTTTCCTCTAAAGCTTCCTTTCTTTGCTTTCAATCACGGCAAAAGGTAGTTGCGGGCGATCGTCCGTTTATTTCTAGTCGGGTTTTCTTCGTGAAAAAGGATTTACTTTTCTCGTCGAATACTCTTTGCCGATACTCAGTGCTCTCTTTCGTTCGAACAAAAATATCGAATGAAATCGAGCGATTAATTCTATCCGCGCTCTCTAAATCGAATTATTTCAGAATAGTGGACGCGATCGGATAATTTCCGACTTAAGTACATTTCAAGTGTCTATCGATGAGAGTACGAGCAATTATAAATTCAAGCGATTATTGAGGATCCATGATATCGGTCTCTAGTGATATCTGAACGAGCTCGTTTTTCGTTACCATGACGCGAACGTCGATACACAAGTACCATCGTAATCGTTGATGGAACGATGGAATTCTCCGATTTATATGATATCAAAAGAAAAATAGCCTACGAACAATGCATATTCCACAACTTATGCCGTATGAATGATTTTTTCTATGTTGTTTCTATGCACTGATAGGTAAATATATATATATATATATACATGTATATATATATACATATATATATATCGATAGATGTTTCGGAAAAAGGAAACTATATCGTTTGAATTACGTCTATATTAATTGTGAAAATATCTTCCAATTGCTAACAACGATTATATCAACTTTAGTATATATTTTAATCACTCGACTATCGTTCTACCGATCGAATGGAGTATCAAACGAATTGCCGTACGACAATGTTACCGGCAACTCAGCCGGCTATCTCTACTTCCTCTCCTTTTTTCCATCGAAATCTACCGCGCCGCCCAGTACCCTTCCAATGCATAACGATAGTCAATTCAATTTGAATCGCGGCCAAACTCGACGGGACAGTTAATTTCGTACGAATGACGGGCTTTCGTGGAAATTTGCAGTGCGATTCGCTCGAGCGAATCATATAGATTGGTGCCGATGTTCTCTCTCTCTCTCTCTCTCTCTCTCTCTCTCTCTCTTTTTTTTATTCTTTTATTTTTCGGTCATGAAAAACCGGCAGACTCGACCGATCAAAATCGACTTGAAGAAATTTATAGCGAATAGCTTTCGTAGTTCAACGCGCTAAAAGATTCGTTGAAAGGACTTGCAGGATAATTTGCCTAAGATATCGAAAAAAATCGATCCATTACCATCAAAGTATCGTACCAGTCCCACGAATATCAGCAAGAATGCACGAACGTCTTTGGCTCGTCTTTCTAAACGTCAGAATCAATTTATTCGTTCGTCTGCAAAGCACGCGATTTCGATCGTGATACGAATTTTGATATTATCGTAAAATCCTGTCCACGATCGTATCGAGCTTTACGATATAACGGACTAAAATTGGACGCTTTACCTTTGACTTTCAAAGCTCACTACGCCGCAAAGCCGTCGAAGGGAGTAAGAAACGTTGCTGGCGTCTAAACCAGAAATCTATGTAGATGTAAATATATATATATATACGTATAATATATATATATATATATATATATATATATATATATATAATACATACGTATGCGTCGACCGCATAGGGATACGAGTAATATATGCGATAAAAAGGTGACCGTTACTATTCCCAGCTTTCAACCGAGCTGGCGCTTTTATTTATTCGCACACAACAATCGTGGTAACCGGCGATAGTAGGGTCCTTTACCAGCCGACCTCGACATTTCTTCTATAAGGACTTATGAAAGGTAACTTTTTATATTGTTTCCTGAAAAAGTGGGTCCTTAGTATATGGAAAATCATACGATTCTCTTACCTCCTACCAACTCGATAAAGTGCAAACCGATAAATGTGGAATTTTATTTCATGTCACCACTCGATCTGGTCTTTCTGCAAATAAAGAGAATAGTCGCATGTCAACGTTTCAAAGGTTGAGTTTATATGCTAGAAAAGACCTGGACAATTGCGTGACCATAGGCAACGCGTTAAAAGAAATAAAATATTAAGTTAAAGTAGAACAATGAATCACTCTCAGTTTATCCAAAGGATTTTAAGCGTTAATGGAATGTTTAAATATGATCCAAATTTGTTTTTTTTTTTATTGTCACAGTAAACCTACGAATTTACATAAATTTGTTTGATGACATTAAGTAACAACATCGATCCAAGAGATATTGGTATACAAACCAATCAAATAGAATTCGAACGTTATACTTCTGCAACTACTACATGATGTTTCACGAAGCAGATGGCATTTCGAACTTCGCCGCAACTGTAACTCACCGCTTTACCTATGTAGCCGCCTTCGCGACCGCGAATCGCACCGCCGATAGACGGTAAACTCGAAACTGGATTACGAATCCCGCGGATAGTTGCCACAACTAATAGACACACATGGTCCAAATTATAGCCCTTGCTGGATGTGCAAATGTAAAGCTTTTGCATCAACATACACGAATACGTAAATCTCTTTTTGCATGCGTCATCTAAATGTGCACCTAACGAGTACGTCAAATCTCATTGTGGCACTTTGTCGTAGTACCTCAATGATCGACTTCGATTCTCTAACGAATTTCTCTATAATTTTATTGGTCAGACATATTATTCCATTGTAATGGATAAAGTTCTATTCATGGACTAATTCCATTATTTTTTATTTCGAAGAAATTTAAAATATATAGCCAATTTATAGAATATTTCTTTATACTGTAAATAAATTTAAAATATGTTCTGATTATCTTACTGATATCGATAATCACAATCAATAGTTATATGAAAATAAAAAATCTGATAAGTTAAAACACACAGAATCTTTTATCGGATTTGAATCGATCCCTCTTTACCTATCGTCGGTACTCACGAAGAATTTTTTTCATGTGCACGAAAAGGGGAGTTTCTCGAACACGCGATATTCACATTTAGGACACAATCGACGCGCACGATGTAGAGAAAAATCATTCTCGTTTCTTCGTGAATAATTAAAACTTAATAATATTTACTTTAATTGATGGTAAACCATCGAGACTTGTTGCATATACAAAATTACGCGTCACATACTCGATCTATCTAATGACGTAGTGAATTAACTTGATGGCATTACAAAGACACATGCGCTTAACTACGGATAAAGCTCGTTCTTATTTTTGAAAGTAATCTCAGATCAAATACAAGTAATTCGTGTAAAGCTATGCACAGTCAGATTTTCTGCGGATTAGCTCTAAACCTATGCACTTTAGTGAAGGAGATAAAGCGATATCTCTCAGCAATAAATTCCCGTAAATCCGCCGGATAATTCTTTTTCGGTCTTTCTTCCTTTCTTCTTCTTATTTTCCATTCGTTGTAAATATCAAAAGACTAACAGTTACTCACAATTATGAAAATACAACTATAGGTATTTTTTTTGATATAATATGACTGACGAATTTTTAAATACCATTCAAGAAAAATTGATTTTTTTTTTTTTCTTTTTTTTTAATTGAAATAAAATCGGATTATAAGACAATCGAATACCATTGCTGACGAATCGAAATACTTAATTGTAAGGTATCAGTATAAAATTAATTTGTTTTTTTTTTCATTGAAGATATCCAAACCAATTACGTCCCAATTTATAAATGAGATAAGCGTATCAATTTTCGTCGCGTGTAGCATAGTCAAAAGTAACAAGTTTTATTCAACGAAAATTTGGGAAAAATTTTGTAGCTTCGATCGCGTAATAATGACGTACGTGACCCGGCGTATCTCTGCGACCAGATGCACATCGTTTGCGGGGTTATTGTTGATACGCAAACAGTAAACGAGGACAGTACGGATGTGTTTATTGTCGGATTAGCGATTCTATTGCTCGAGCTTTAACGATTTCAAACTCGAGAAACGAGAACGTTGCATATTCTGCACAAAATATCGAAAACAATTGAAATTGCAACTGAGCATTTCTTAACCTTCGTTCCCATTATCCATGCTTGGTATACATCCTGTATTTTATTTTTTCATTATTAATGCAAATAATAATAAATATGAATTTAAACATATTTTTGAAAACGATGCTACGGTAAAATCCAAACTTCGTGAGAGCTTTCCTAAAGTCTAATGATTACGGATCGAGTTTATATTAGAAGGTAGTTCTACAAATTGATATCCTTGAAAATGTATGCTGAAAGATTATACATATTGCACATATATGCTATGCATAAAATCAACTATTTTCGAGATAAATTATTTAATTAACAAAAATACATTCACATTGATTTGTAATGGGTACATCATTTTTTCTACGAAAAAGACAAATGTTTCCATCTTACTCACAATGAAAAAAATGGGTAATGTATTGGCATAACAGATGAGAAAATCCTGGATGCGAATTTAAATTCACGAGGGATGAACGAAGATGGTCTAATGGTTACAGATCATGTTTACGATCCAGGCACGATCCGAAACCCGTGGATAACCACTCCCATGGGTATACCTGAGTCTTTTATGAAACTTAATTTCCCGGATAATTTCATCATTTATTATCGTTGCCGCCCCCCCTCCCGTTTACGTATCACGTTCATAATTTACAGTCTGCGTGCAGTCGGGTGTTAATGGAAGTTTCAGGTACCTCGACAGACTCTTTTTCTTTTCTCTCTATCCTCTGCTTTTCTGTTTTTCTTTTTACTTCTTTTTTTTTTTTTTTTTTTTTTTTTTTTTATTACTTTCACTTTAGCTCTGTTAATGACAGAAGCATTTGATAAAGTCAATGAAAATGTTTACGTTTCATGATATTCAATAAACGTGTATCTAGATACTTGTACACCAACTCCCTGAACATATATTCAGAGAAAGAGAGGATGATGATTCGCACGATGACGATTGCAATCATCGACAAATAATTACGTCAATATCATTATCGATAGATGACGCAAGAATAAAATAAAAATATTCTATTGATGTGATACGTAATACGTTCATTTTTAATCGCAGCCTCGATTATTAATAGACTCTCCGAGAAGGTAATCGATCCCTCTTTGCCTACGACCATTCACGATTACTTCAGTAAAGGTTCTTTTTAATAAACAACTGTACACTTTATTTCTTTTTCTTTTCTTTTTTTTTTTTTTTGTTTTTACACTAATTGTGAAATTATAAGCGTAAAAGTATTCGATGGAATCGATGCCCGAAGAACAATAACAAGAAGGTCGTCTTAATGAAAGTTACAGGCTCGGGTACTTTCAGTTTATTTGACCTTCTTCCCAAATATTATTACTACGGATAGAAACAAAGTAACACGTCACAATGGGAGACTACAGTACGAGCAGTATGGAAGACTGCTCTACAACACGCACATTGAGACGCACCTGTCCAATAACGTATTATTCATCGGAAGATAGAGAAACAACGCGACGCTCGGTACACTTGGAACTGCGTTTACCTTGTCGGAATAAGTAAACAAACATCGTTCGTGCCACCGGCTGCTTTAACAATTTAGAAACACTTCACGCCATGAAAATAACGTGACTTCAACGATCTTCAGACATCATTGAAAAATTTTCAAACGTTAAAGTAAGAAAATGGAATTATTTTAATTCATTTCTTATATTCGATCTTGATTTTTACATTACGTAATCAATAAAGAAAAAAAGGGCAAAATCCTATTTGAAATCTCTTTCCAGAAGGAAACTATAGATTTTATAGATAGGTGAAAATCTCATGGGATATTGTTAGTCATTGTTTGAAATGCGTATACTTGCCTGGAGTAATGCAATTTGGTAGTTCGATGTTTGTAACGAAGAACATATATGTGTTACGTATGCGAGTATTGCTTCCGCTCCCTCTCCCTCTTTCTCGGCAAGTCCATCCCCAACTACAATGCTCGTTACAGGGTCGGTCGTTCGGCCGGTTCGCATGTCGTATTTGTACTACAAATCCTCTAACCTCAAATCCCCATCTGCAGCATGCAACAGCAAACCCTAATCATAGCCACACGAGCGATCCTTGATCCCATCAACCCCCTCGAACGCTGTGTCTTTCACCCTTCTCATTTAAGAATATTGTAAAATCCTTCATTAGCTTTCCCCGTTTCTTAGCATCATATTCTTTTCACCACGTATCTCATTAACGTAAGAGTATCTTTACCTTTCTCTCTCTTCCTCTCTCTCTTGAACGTTACGCTTGAACGAACCTTGTCTATCTTCCTACCTCTATCCTCTCCGTCCTAAATTCAGTGTACGTGCGTGTGAAAAGCATAATGAGCCTATCGGTATGCGTCGATACACAACCGAAAATGCAAACGCATGCAGCCAACGGACCGACTAAACTGGCAAATTAGAAAGCCATTAGTACAAATCTAAGCATGAATGTTACATCAACTAAATTGCGTTTTATCTATAGGTCTTTATAAATCTTTCTATTCCCCTTTATCTTGGCTTCACGGAATAGTGTCGATTGAGAAAGAAGAATGATTGAATCGAAGCTTTCACTCCGAATTAGATGTTACCTGATGGCCGAGAAAGTAACGATCGAGTATTAAGGAAATGATCCGCATGTTCGAACCATAGACCGTTTGGACTTTATCATGATGTACACGAGAATCAAGATATTCTATACAACGGTACTCTACGGCCAATATTCCGGCCGATCTCGGCCGTTCTTCATATTTATTTTAAGATCTGCACCGCTAACTGAATTAATTCGAGCGAGTATTTATTTAGGTATATTAATAAATATTTCGCCGAAATTCCACAAGCCTTGTATATACATATATATATATATATATATATAGAGAGAGAGAGAGAGAGAGAGAGAGAGAGAGAGAGAAAGAAATTGATTCCTTGTTATATACTCGTTAATTCAAATATCGGTCCATTTAAATATTTTAAATACTCATCTCAGGGCAACATGGATATCGACTAAATTACGAATAATGAAAAGACTGAAATTATATAAGGTGGTCCTTTTAAGTAAAGTCACTTAAATATGATTCTTTGACATTATGCACATAACGTGAAAAATATTTTTTGCATCGCAATAAGCCGAAGAGATATTTATGTGATCTTACTTAAAAGGTCCATTCTGTGTTATTTTGAAAATTAATCATGCACACGCATACATTCCTTCTGCTTTTATTTGTCGGTTCGATAACGAAGCAGTGTCAAGATGCATTAGGCCACGATTCTCCAGAAAGTAAAGCTACGAGAGAAGTATAAACGAATCCGTATTACGAATGCATGTATTCGCAAAGTTTTAGGCGCAAGGTCTCGGTGTCCCACAGTCAGAGCGTGTCAGGGAGGAGAAGAGAGAGAAAATTTTCATGAAGTTAATGTCTACGAGTACTATGAGGGCTTACGTCGCCCTCCTGAGTATTTATTAACTCGCAACACGCTGCAGCAGCAGCAGTAGCAGCAGCAGCAGTAGCAGCAGCTACAAAATTTCCGACTGTTCCTACTACTGCGAATTTGATTCTCTCTCCCTTCCTCTCTTTCTCTCTTTCTCTCTCTCTCTTTCTCTCTCTCTCTCTCTCTCTCTCTCTCTCTCTCTCTCTCTCTTTATCTTTCCACTAGCAAAAGTGGCCGAGGTAGTACGAGTCGGAATTAACGGGAGAATAAATTGTCCTATTCGGCACGAACCCTTCATAACTCAGTGGCAAAATTAGCATAAGATCAATATTGCTTTTTCCCTTGTTCCCGCTCTCACCCTTTTTCTTTTTCTCTTCCTCTATCTCTCTTTTTCTCCACCCGCACAAGCTATGTCACCAACCAACCTTTATCTCTCGTTCTCGTACATATATATATATATATATATATATATATATATATATATATACACGTAGACATCTATATGTATATAGCCTGTTTCTCTTTCTCTTTCGGTTAACCGCCTACTATAGTACCTACCTATTTGATGCGTTTACAATGACCTGGAAAATTGCGAACACCAAAGGCCCACAACGTTCGGCAAAATAATGCTCGATGGTATTTGGGTAGAAGTACCCGAGATATTACCTACAGATTGCTGCTTTGTTTGATGCATGTGTAATCGTGACGCACACTTTCACGCACTTCTATAGAAATTGTGTGCGTTTTCAGCTACGGTAACTAGCTATTATGTAAACGCAGAGGGCGAATTAATATTCGAATATCCAAATCGTTCAAGCCAGCTTTGAAACAGTTGCTTACTGGAATATATTGTATATATACAATATATATATATATTTATATATATATATATATATATATATATATATATATCCTACGATTTATTCTAAATCATTCAGTGTAAGAATCATCTAATTCAATGTCAGATAGAAGAAAAAATAAATTAAAAAAAAAAAAAAAATAAATTAGATCAAAGATAATAAGACAAAATACGTAAATATACTCTGCTATACGCCAAAGGGGACACAGAATTCACGTAGGTCCATTTTGCGATCGAACGTGTTCACTGCCTTTATTTACAGAAAACGCTCGAACGATCAATGTCTATAACGAACTATAGCCGAGGGCTCATAATACTTCAACCCAGTGAAATGGTCCAAATAGAAAAGGAAAAAGAGTGGTACGTTAGTGAAAAGAAAAAAAAAAAAAGAAAAAAATATATGTACGAGCTAATTCACAATAAAACCCATATATATTGGATATTATCGATCGCGTTCCTTTTCGTCATCCGTTCGAAGATGTCGCCCGTGACGATTACGTAAAGTTACGGTCGTTGAACGGATTTGTTATCTAAATCGGAAGTCTGTAAGTGTGAATAAGAAGCGAGGAGAAGAAGAAAAGTGATGACGTTTCCAAGTTCACGTAAGCGAGCACGATCAACGACGTTACTTACGTCCGTACGTTTACGAGAGAGTGGATCAGAAGAAGATGGAAGATGAAGAGAGAAAGAGGATCTTGAGTAAGTACGTATTTTGTAGTAGACCGTGAGGTGTCCACGTGACCGGTTGTGCTCTCGGAGTGGAACGCCGAGGTCAATGCTTTCCGTCCAAGGCCAAAGGACCGAGAGAAGCAAGACTCGAGTGGGAACTCGGATACCCGGAGTACACAGCATCCAACATCAAGGCAAGCAATGGCCAACCAAGAGAAGAAACCACCGATCTTGGTTCCTTCTCTTTCTTCTTCTTCTTCCTCTCCTTTTTCTTCTCTTCTTTCGTCTTTTACAACCTGCTTTTTCTCTCTTTCAAGCCTTCGAGGTTAAACGAGATACTCTTTCTCTTTTCCCTCTCTCTCTCTCTCTCTCTCTCTCTCTCTTTCGTTCTTTACCTTATATCTTTCTCATTCGTCCTTTCTCTCTCACTCTTTTCATCTTCTCCGTTCAAGAGAATTTCTCCATAGAACGTTACGTAGTCAAGAATATCGTAGCATCACGAGAAATCGGATTTCGACTCCCGCTGATTCGAAGTACAAGGAAGCTTTTCTACGGGAGACCAATATTGTCGTGGATTGCAACAACCTACTATGGGCCACGTCGTTCTCGTTAGTTAGCCTAATAAGAAATAGAAGCATGCATTCCTGTTCTCGAAAAATTTCTCATGCGAAAAAAAATATAACTTACATTGTGATTTTATGAATAATCTTTTCTATAATTCATGCTTCATTTAGTCACTCTCGCGTTGAACGTTAACAATCAAACATTAAAGAAAAACCTGTATTATGCTTCCTAAATTGACGATAATTGCATGTATTCAGTAGGCATTAAATATTTCAACATTGAACTGCATAAAATCGCTCGATTTACCTTCTGACATTCAACCTAGTGATGTAATCGACATGCGAAACCATAGATGCACACCGCATAAATATCCATTTGCCACAACAAATTCGATTGTCGAACCAATGGCCGTAAAACGGCCGACAAATCGCGCGAGAGAATTACGAGATCCTCACGAAGCGTACAGGGCGAATCCTCTCGTTATTATCCACGGATTCTTTCGAACTGGCATAAATATCCATTCCTTACGGTAGGGAATAGGGTTGTATTTCAATGGAATGCAAGATTTACTTTTGGATACTCAACAGGTGCTAAATTCGTGATTTCTTTTTAATTAAGAACTATGATATTGAATTGAACGAAATAAATATTCATGCAATCGATTTTGTTGTTACAAAAAGAGAAATATATAATTTAATTAAATTCATATCCAATGAAATTCGTATTACGTAAACATATGAGACAATTAGATAATTCTTGTTCGTGAAACGAAAGTATCAATGATTGAAGAAAGAAGAACGTACGAATCTCGGTGCCACAATGGCGCCTTAGAAAACTTTCTCAAAACGTGTAACATCGTGGACGCTCTTAAACGTTACACGCTGGAAAGAGGAAAAGTTTACACGGGCCAAGTTCGACAAAGTTCGACTTATTTGCTTCCGTGCCGGATTACCGGTTAAACGGTCGTCTTCGTAGAAAGCTAATACAGACACCCCGTCGTCCTCCATGCAAAGGGATAGTATCGGTGGCGTCGGCACAAGGACACAACTTTTTATCTGATAAACTTGGAAAAACTTTGTGTCGTCTTGAAGAAAAAAGAAGATATTAAAAAACATCGGCACAACGTGAATCGAATACGTATACTAAGAAAGAAAACGTTTACCACGAAAGTAAATAAGTTTTGTCTTTGTGGATTATTGTTTAGTCAGTTTCGCCTTTAAAGCGTTTAACTTCAAAGAATGACATTAAGATAATTAATTACCAAATAGTTATTTACTATTTTCGAGAAACTGCAATTATCATCTGTTATTACATCAAACCAAGTACGCTTATGTACGATCTTGGTTTTTTTTTTTTTGTTTTTTCAAAACAATGCTTATAGCGTGATGAAATGTAGATATAATTAGTGAACTTAATTTACAATAAATACAATAGCATTAGACAAAATTGAAGCAATAACGTTGATTGTGATGAGTCTAGAAATTTAGCCGGTTTGATCTCATTAAATGTGTCACAACTAATGTCGTATAGAGGTCGTAGCGATAGCATCGCATCAAATCCATCGTACGAGTTCTGTCAAGTTCGTGGTTCCATAAATTTTCAAACACGAAGAGACTCAGAGAGAGAGAGAGAGAGAGAGAGAGGGAGAGAGAGAGAAGCTGATTGAATATCCGATCGGCGGCACGACCGGTGCAGTTAGGTATGTATGTTAGAAACTCGTTTAATGCTAGCCCTAGGGACTGAAATTCTGCGGCGGCTGCAGTCGAGTTTCGAGGCAGCACACGCAAACTCATGGCAACCGATGTGCGGCCCAGCCATGACTGTGGCGGTCGTGCTTAAATGAGTTTCCAGTTTATAACCGAGCTTGACGAGCAACGCGAAAGTGAAAGCTTCTAAATCCTTTGGCTCGCTCGCAAGCTCTCTTTCTTTCTGACCGATATAATGATTACGCATCTTTTGTCCGATATCTTCTCCACGACAACTTTGAAAGCGATTCTTTATTGTTTTTTTATCTAAAATGGAAATATAAAGCATAAATGAATTCTGAAACTTGAATTGACGAATAAAAAAAGATATCGGAAGTTACTCTATGAGATTTCTTATATCTGCATTATCTCGTTCAGAAGAAATATCGAAGATTTTCTTCTTCTTCAAACTTTCGAATTATTTTCTGAATTGTGGAGTAGATCTACGTGAAATTCCACTAGAAACTAGAGTTATTTATGATCGCGAATTGCTTGAATATTCAAGTGCAGGAATTTAACGATCTACCGAATGAGTAAATTAACGTGAATACTAGTTAATTGGCATCTGGTTCTTTGTTACTTACGTCTTACATCCTTATGTTCTAAAATCCTGCATAAATAAACACTCAGGGGGGAAGCTGAAGAGATATCGTTCGGTAAAGTTGATTATTATTGAGATTCTCTTGATCGCTTTCTGGTGATGATGCCGCCGGCAGAAGGTGGATCAACAAATTTCCTAATATACCACCATCGATCGTTCCTTTAGGCTATTTACAATACATATATATATATATATATATATATATATATATATATATATATATATATATGTATATACATATATGTATATACGTATCTATGTATCTATGTATGTACGTATATATATTATCCAAAGGGATGTATCAAAGACGATAGTTAATGGAGAGAAATTACTTGCTCGGGTACTCTGTAAAATCTTATATTTATCTTGGCGAGATCACGTCGGCGAAGAACCAATCTGGAAGCGACATTAAACGGGATAATGAAAGCCAATTAGAAAATTTTCCGTCATCACTGCGGTACCTTTAAATTAATTAGCCCTATGCGGAACTGAGATAAGAGAATTTTCGATAACGCGTATTGGCCGATCTCGTTAATGAAGTTCGACGCGTCGAAAGACTCACTGATATTTTCTCCTTTTTTCTCGGTTTTCCTATCACATAGAAAACTTTTCAAGCGAACTTCTATTTTCCATTCGACTCGTAATCCAATCGAATTACGCATATGAAAGATATCTGGATTGTCACTTCCATCTAATATATTCTTTTTCATTTTAATTAACCATATGTCATTTGTGACATATCCATGGAATGCTATACTGTGTCAACCTGACAATGTATGACAATGTATCAAGAACCAGCTAGTTATCTACTTTCTTTTATACTTGCCACAAGAGAGAAGCCAGTTTTTATTATATTTCACGATCGCCTTGCCATTATCGGAGTATATTTGTCATTTCGTCAGGAAGAGTTCCAACAAATGAAGTGTCTTGTCCGATAAAGAAGAAGGCACTCGATGTTGTTACCTACGGCCTACAGATTGTATGTACAGTATCGTGAAGAAAAATGCTTCGTGGCAGGGAACGAAAAAAGCTCGTTTACGTCAATGCAAAAAAGACTCTGGCTGTTTTTTGAGGAAAAGTGAAGTTAAAGGGTTCGCTTAAAGCTCGATTTTCTTGCTGTCTATACATCCGGAACGACATCCATTGTACACGCATTGCATTGTGTACCTACGTCGAGTGACCCAATTTGGAGAGTGCTCGAACGGAGAAGGTTGAGGAGATAAATAGAGAGAGAGAGGGATGGTGGTACTGGGCGACTCCTAATAAGGTATGAAGAGGCGTTGCGAGACACGCGTATTCGTGTGCGACATGTCCGTGTGCAATCGGTGCAAAATGCTCTGTTTTGAGTGTGCATATGTAGAGAGTGCATCTTGCTATCTTGCATGTACTATCCCTCTTTCTCTTTCTCTCTCTTTCATAGTTGTAGTTGCTCGTCGGATGGTTTCGAATATACATGCATATTCAGATTGGTCGAGCAGTTCTCTAGTAAATTAGACTATTTGGCCTTCTCCATTATTGAAGGAAACCCGCGGAACAGAGCCACTGCAGCTTGTAATACTCCACCGTTGCATTCGCAACTTCGCGACTCTGTGGCTTTCACGAAGTTCAGAAAAGCGGGAGGAGTGCAATAAAGACAAAAAGAGAAAGGAAACCTAACTGAGATTCAGCGAAGAAGAAGAAAGAGGGAAAGTTCTTCGTGGAATCGGATTAACAATGAAAAAATCTGAGATTTGTGGTCTTCTGACTCGAGCATACGGTCACACTTTTTATTAATCATCGTATTCGTTAGCATTTAATTATATATATATGTATATTTTTTTTTTTAAAGTTCGATTATATCAATAACGTCGATGGGATTTAAATGATTTACGACCAAATCAGTATTCGAGAAATGAGTAATTTTCTTAATTACCATAACGAATACATTGCATGCATTTTCTCGTCTGTTGACATACTAAACATTATAATTGTGTTTATTTTCGCATTATACATTCGCATTCTATTACCACATTTAACGCTATTAAAACTTTCCGATTCGGTGTAATCAAAGTATTGTTACATCCAAATACTTTAAATGTAACAGTGAATAAAGTTATATATATATATATATATATATATATATATATATATATATATATATATATATATATAGATGAGCCGTTTATTTTGAAAGTGGCCTAACTCCATTTATACTTAAATCAATGAATGAAAATGAAAATATTAAAGTCAAAATTATTTTTAAAGACAAATTACAACAGCAAAATTGAAGGACATAATTGACCTGCTACGATATATACCACCGGAACATCATGATTTCTTCAAATCCCTTTCACACACACAAAATCTAGATGAGTAGTAAATTGTTTTGTAATAAATTTATGTTCGTGATTTTGTACGTTATGTAGTTAAAAAATGTTTTGAATCGCATAAATTGTTTTCGACGTGTTTTAAAGATATGTAAAATAAATTGAGTATTGTTTTGTTCAATTTGAAGCATCTTAAATTATGTTGAGTGGACTTGGGCACCTTCAAATTTTAGAATGAATCTGAATGTTAGGTCACTTTCAAAATAAACGGCTCAATTCTTCATTTTCCCTCTTTTTCTCTTTTTTTTTTATAATAACAATAACGTCGACGAGAACGAATTGCCATTATCGTTAACAATGAATTCTTATTGAAAACATCATTATCGCAATTTGCACTTAATGATTACACAGAAACATAATTTCTACTAGGCCCGTATTTGCTTCCATAGTCTACATCGATAGCTTTCGCTGGACGCATATATGCGCCCATAGTATACAAAGGGTTAATGGTATCATCACAACACGGTTTATCTAATCGCTATGATTCCCATGGTAGTAAAAAATTGTACATATAGTGAAGTTTGTTGACTACTGACTATGTGTCTATTGAGTATATGACTAATGACTATAAAGGAATATGCCGACTATAAACGACCATAAGGACTATAAATGAGTATAATGACTATGAATAAATATACAGACTATAAATGACAATACCGGCTATAAATGACTATAAGACCTATACTGACTATAAATGACTACATGACTATTTTAGAAAATCGAAAAGGGAGAGAGAGAGAAACTTTGGGACTTCGGATACAAATTCCAAGAGGTTTCTTCCACGAAAACATGTTCTCCACTATAAACTTCCTCTCTATGTATACACACAGAAACAGATACAGATACATAGTATATGCATGCCCACACCTCGGTTGGCCCCGCCCCCCACCTCGGTTGGC
Organism: Vespa velutina; assembly: GCF_912470025.1. Taxonomy (NCBI): domain Eukaryota; kingdom Metazoa; phylum Arthropoda; class Insecta; order Hymenoptera; family Vespidae; genus Vespa; species Vespa velutina. Next base: position 3,956,450 of record NC_062198.1, on the reverse strand, counting down.
CCCGCCCCTACCTCGGTTGGCCCCGCCCACACCTCGGTTGGCTCCGCCCCTACCTCGGTTGGCCCCGCCCACACTTCGGTTGGCCCCGCCCCCACCTCGGTTGGCCCCGCCCCCACCTTGGTTGGCCCCGCCCCCACCTCGGTTGGCTCCGCCCCCCACCTCGGTTGGCCCCGCCCCTACCTCGGTTGGCTCCGCCCACACTTCGGTTGGCCCCGCCCCCACCTCGGTTATCCCCGCCCACACCTCGGTTGGCCCCGCCCCTACCTCGGTTGGCCCCGCCCACACCTCGGTTGGCTCCGCCCCCAGCTCGGTTGGCCCCGCCCCCTGGCATGCCTGACCCAGCCTCCAGTCAGTTTAGCCCCGCCTTCTACCACTTTAACCCTAACCCTTCCTTGTTTAGACCCGCCCATAACATACTTGGCCCCGCCCCTACTATTTTAGCCTCGGCCCCTCCTTGTTAGCCATTCCCCCTGGCGAACGTATCCCGCCCCTTCTTTGGTTAGCCCCTCCCCCTGGGGTACTTGGTCCCGCCCTCTGGAGTACTTGGCTCCGCCCACTGTTAGGTTAGCCTCGCCCCCTTTGTATTTAGTCATTCTTTCTCTCTCCTTCTCAGTCTCTTGTAGTACAAAAGAAGTTCTTCTAAATTTCAGGTAGAAAGACTTTAAATAACCTTATAAAAATTTAAATCGTCGTTCATCTCATCTTAGGGAATGCTTTTCGAACAGATGTTCCAATACACACTTGCGTAAGAAAATATATAAAACAATCATATCATAACGATTGAATTGATAAGAATGATTTTATTATAAATAATATTATGTTTTAAATAACATATTAATTTCTTTTTGTTTACCGACTAGTGTAAAAAGAAAGTGAAGAAAAGAAAATATTTGTTCGATTAGAAATCGAATAAATAATTCATTGAAAAGCCTTACGTATCGTATTAGAAGGTTTATCCGAAAATTCGTGGCTTCGTTTGAGCACCGATGTTTCGATGAAACATTTATTATTCGTTTAAGAGTGATTATTGAAACAGAAACTTTCCTCTTTTTTTTTGTTTTCTTCTTTATTTATTTATTTATTTTTTTTTTTTTTAATTCCCATAAAGTTATTCGTACAAATAAGACTTTATTATTTAAACGTCGTTTTCCGTTTGTATATAATTTCAGTTTGTAAAAACAAGAAAAGTAATTATTTTTCGATGAAACACTTGAACGTGAATCATTGTAAAAATTATTATACAAATAAATGAAAATCCTCGAATTAAAAAGAAATAAAAAATATGTCTTTATAATATAAAATTTTCTATAAAACATCAATGAATGAAAATAAAAATTTTAATGTCCTGAATTTATTACCACGTCGGGGTAGACCAAGAAAGTTCGAAAATATTGTATTGATACCACTGTATAAATATATCAGACAAATTACAACAGCAAAATTTAAGGACATAATTGACCTATTACGATATATACCAATGGAACATCATGATTTCTTCAAATCCCTTTCACACACACAAAATCTAGATGAGTAGTAAATTGTTTTGTAATGAATTTATGTTCGTGATTTTGTACGTTATGTAGTTAAAAAATGTTTTGAGTCGCATAAATTATGTTTTCGAAGTGTTTTAAAGATATATAAAATAAATTGAGTATTGTTTTTTTCAATTTGAAGCATCTTAAATTATGTCGAACGGACTAGGGCACTTTCAAATTTTATAATGAATCTGATTGTTAATTTTGAAAGTGGCCTAACTCCATTCTTGATAAGAAAACGCATATTATTCACTTAATAATTGTCACTATTTTAATAGTAACTATAAATTTAACACCCTTAGATACACTTAAGTAGTATGACTATACATGTATTTTTAAATTCATTGAAACGCAAACCCTTAAATATCTCGATTTGAAGATAAATGGAGTTAGGCCACTTTCAAAATAAACGGCTCATATATAATTTTTTTTTCAACGTTAATCTTAGCCAGATGGCAATCTACTCGTCATAAACAAAATATTACTTTTTGTGTACAAAAATGATCATTCCTTCACCCAAGCGAAAAAAAGTAAATTATTTTCATTAAGAAAAAAAAAAAGGAAAATAATAATTTAAGTTAAGAGAACGTATAGGTAGGTGTGAATAAAGAAACGAAATTTGAAAGGAAGTCATTCTATTATCTCGTACGAGTCCTTCCGGGTGAGGAAGAGGAAGAGAAAGAGGAGAGGTCGAGCGGATTTCGGCGGTTATTCGTTGGAACGAGTGGCTCTCCGTAGAGTCCGCCGTCGGCGTCGCCATTGCGGCCATTCATCGCGCTATTACAATGCTATCGTGATAGGCATGGAAATAGTGCCGCATATGCAGTCTGCCATTCACAGGGCTGAAAGACGAAATAACGCGCGGTCGACGTGCGGCGCAGCTTCGAACCGGAAACCGGCGCACGACCGTCCGCTTCCGGTCTGGTTTCGCGAATCAAAGGAAGAAGAGAGGGGCTTGTTCCATCCGCTCGTGCCGAATCGCTTTCGAATGGCTCTCGTGCCATTTCCCACCGCGAAACGTTAATTACTAAATACGTTTCGAGCTCTACCCTTTTCTCTCTCTCTCTCTCTCTCTTTATCATCATCGGCTTTACGTTAATGAACCATGCGTGCTCGCTTCAAGAGAAAACAAAAGTTCGTCAACGTGAGATCGAACATTCAAAAGCATTTATTATATAAGATATCTTGACATTCATTTAACTGGATATTATCGTAAAAAGAAATTTATCGATTCGTAATTATTTTCATTCATTTCATTTGCTCTTTTCCGATGCATAGATCGATGCAATGACTTGTATTAATGAAAAGCAAACGAGACAACGAGGACATGCCATCTAAAGAGCTTAGCAGCTTGATCCGTGCGATGACACGCGATTATATTCGACGTTAAGCGAGCGTTGCAGCGAGCGTCGCAGCGGTATAATCTGAGGTAATCGTCAAGCAACCAAGGTGTCATCGTTGTAGTTGAAAACGTGGGAAATTCAAAAAGAGACACCGAACAACGATAACGATAGTGCATTTGAATGAAAGGATTTGTTGGAACTAAAATAAAAGAGAAAATCGTGTCCGGAAAAAAAAGCGCTAGAAATGTATCCAACACATGCATACATTCAATGCAATGTAGAAAATTTGTTTCAACGATATCATTTCACAAAAAACAACGTGCTGAACACGATAGAGATACAATCTAGAACCGATACAGATCTCAGATTTAAAGCGAGTTCGTGGAACAACGGCATTCGGTCGTGAATGCTTGAAATGAAAGAATTTTCTATGAGACTTTGTTAAAAGCCGCCGACCATATGGCCGATACACCTAACGTAACTCTTGATGGTACTTCAGCGAGTATCTTATTTAAGAGAGTTCCCCTGAGGGTTAGGAGGAGAAGAAGAAGAGGCGCCAGAGATAGAAGCATAACTAAAAGGAGAGTAGAAGGAGAATGGAAGCAGAGGATACGGACAAGGTAGCTCTTCGTGCTCCTTTAAACTCTCGCGCTAAATAAAGTCGAGGGACGTTTAATTTACATACATTTACTCTTCCACTACTCCGACGCTGTTTTCTCTCTCTATCTATCTATCTCTCTATCTCTTTCTCTCAGAATAGCCTGACCCGCGATGTCTCCATACTGGCTACCCTCCCTTCTCTAGTCAACGAGTACCAACGACGACTGCTAGTTCTCCAACCCTCGTCCGGCAACCCCCAGGGTACACGTTCTCTTCCCCCAACCTCCCTTCTCTCCTTCTCCTTCCATCCACTCCAGGCCTCGTTCTGTCTTTCTCTAGCCCGAAAACTCGCTGACCCAATTTCGATGAAACTGCATTGCGTGTCCTACCTGCACGGTTGCACCTATCGCATTTCAACTGCACGTCCCTTCCTCCTCTCACTCGTCGTCGTTACGGACATACATGAACAGAGATTTGTGCGTTTGTTTGTGTACGCATCATCCTAACTCCCTTCCTAGTCTACTTCGATCCTTCCCCTACCATTTCTATCGACATATCTCGCTCTCTACTGGACATGATAAAAAATCTGCCCATTTATATATATCGCGCTTCGTATCCATATCGAGAAGCGAACAGTGTGGAAAGAGAGAAAAGGGGAAAATCGAATAATATATGCCGTACGGAAGTGAACAAAAAGAACGTATTGATCCTCTTTTCCAACGGAAAGCGTTGTCCCAAGAGATTCGATGCGGACCAGCGAAATACGGCTAGAGTAGATTTTATTACGAATCCTTTGTCGAACTTGATCGTTTAATAATATAAATTATTACATTTCGAAAACTTTCATCGGGAATGTTAATAATCTTTGCGATTAATGAGAAGTCACGATTTGACATTATCCAAAATGACTGATTTTATCAGGTTGTACTGATAAGTCTAATTAGAATTGTTCTATGGTCGTTCGACAAGTGCGAGAAAGGAAAAGATAGATGGTGGTAGTTACGTGTAACACGCGTAGAGAAAGGTAACACATAGTACGTTAACTTATCCGGCATGCTCGATCGAAGTCTATTGCATTGCAAATACTCGAGAACGACGCGTGCGCACACGTCGTGACAAATTCATTCGTCGTACTGTGAACGTATGAGAAATTTGCCAGCCTGTACTTAATTTTACTTTTCTGTCTATTCGTTTCTTCTTTTTCTCATTTCAAAGTATATAAACTTTTCTTATCAATCAACGACGATCGCAACTGGATACAAAACACGATAATTTATCGACTTCTTTCAATTACATTACTTTGCATATCTTCTGCCTTGTTTTGCAAGAACATATCCATGAAACAAAAATTCAAAAAAAGATTCTTTTGAATTTACCACTTAACTCTCTATAGTCCAATATTTTTTTTTTTTTTTTTTCATGTCTAATATAATTATTTCAAGAAACATTAACGTTTAGATATGGTACTATCAATCATTAATTTTTTGACGAAAAAAATGAAATAAGACATAAGAAATACAGATATGCGAGTATATCACTTAAAAATTATATAGCGTTATAAAGGGTTAATAAAAAAGACGACATGAACGAACGAATTTAAACTATTTCAAATCGATTTCTGTTAAAACGAAACGGATAAGAGCATCGTTTTTCGTGACGTGCTTTTATAGGGATTTGTTGGAGATCGTTCCTATCGAGAATACTTGAAGTCTCATTCGTGAAACAGCACAGCATGCGAAATGACTTCATACGGATTATAACGGCCGTACACGCACCGTGTTGACGTCAAACCGGTCTTCATCCATCGAGGAGTACACGAAGTACCTCTTTGCCGACGTACAGCGAGTAGCTATTACTGGTCAGCATCGTGAAACTTACTTCTAACACTGTCACACGTGAAACAGGTTTTACCTTTTCGAGTCCTTCCGAGATCGTAACATTTCGCGAACTTGCAATGAAGGTCTTTGCGTTTCCATCAAGGACCGTTGACTCTTCAACGATTGCGCTAGATTAAATGTTTCTCCTATGGGCTGACGATCGATTTGACAGAAACGAAATCTCGTAACGAAGATTTATAGGGAGTTACGCTCATCGTCGAACGAGCGTAATTACAAACGATATCGAATAAGCTTTTGACCCGAAATCATCTTCTTTGATCTACGATGATAAATAACTTTTGATCTGGTCTTTACCGATTTCCCTTGACCGAAGGTCGACTAGAAATGAAGAGACCAAAACCCATCGGGCAAAGAGAGAAAAAGTAAAAGAAATTAGACGACACGAAAGGTAGAAAAGTAAAGAGAGAAAGGAAGGGAGAAGGAGGAGAGAGACACGAAGCGAATCAGAAGAGCGTGACGATACTCCGTTATCGAACGTAATCGATAATACGAGGAAGCCGAGAACGGGAACGAGATTCGCGCCTTCTCGTTAGCTACATTCCTTCGTACCGAGGTCGAAGCGTCATGAAAGGTTAACCGAGTTGAACGAGTTCGGCTTAAGTTCAACTTCCATTTCGTCCTATATCTACCACCGTGAGCACCCCCCATAGTTTAATGATCTTACTAACTCAGACGGGCTTTTCCATTATTAGTTTGCCCGAGGGTAAACCCACCTGTCTACGTGCGCTGCCGCTCGAAAGAGTTCGATACGGTGCGAACCGCTTGCGCGCTTTCTTTAAATAAAATTCATGCTTCGTAAGTTGAAATTTAAGTAAAAGTTTCGCTGTCAAATTTGTACACTTCATCTGGAGATTAAAAGACTGAATTGATTCAAAGATAAAGAAAATTATTTAATTTATCTATCCTTTTCATCGATCAAACGTTAAATTCTTAATTAAACATAAGCTTTTGTTTTTGCAAAATGAAATAGAATATCATTAATTAAAATTGATAAACTATTTAAAAGGAGATAAATTTGTGCGAAAACTTAACGCATGGCGCCATCAATTATTTAAATACCGTATTACGAATTTGAATCGGTCGATATTGTAGATCAGTAAATAATAATAAATATAGGAAAATGAGAAAAATGATTATTGAAAATCGATTGAATCGATTATCAATTTATTCCAGTATTTAATTCTTTTTTTCACATATTCAATGTTGAAGATGGAAAATATCTTTATTAACATCAACGCACGCAAAGTTTGCTAGCCTCGAGCGATGTCTGCGTGTGATCTACCTCGTCGTTATTAACTATGTAAGGAATATAAGATTTTCGCCGGAGGATGTTCATTAACCGAAATGCAAGGAAGGTGTGGAATTTTCGGTTGGTTAACGCGACATCATCGTAATTAATGCGTCGAATTATCGAACTACCAAATGAAACTTATAAGAAAATTACGATTCACTTTTCTATATGATAATGATCATGTTATAAGATTATATTATATCTATATGATAATTTATGAATATGTATGTATTCAAGTACTATATCGTCTTTACGTATTTTATAATTTAAATTGTACATTCAACAATTTAACCTACCAAATACACAAAGAAGTAGGAAAAAAAAATAAAAACATATACGAGCAAAAATGCTCTCTGATGAAAACTTCATATAATAGGATTGCTCGCGATTGAAGCTCGTTTTTTAACAAAAAAAATAAATACCGTCATAAAACTGGGACAACGGCTTCGTAAATAGAGAAGATTTGTAAATGTCATTGATGCCGTCACATCGTTTTTGCCATTGGTACCAAAATACACGGTTTGTATTCGCAAGCAATTCATTTATTCAAACCGTATCGTTAACAAAGCCCGCAAAACATTAAAAAAGTAAATTTAAGTGAATAAAGATATCGTTAAAAATCTAATTGTTACATCAATACGTACTTGATAAATGTAATTATAAGATTTTTTTTTAGTTTATAAAGCGGAATTATTTGTTTCTTTTACAAAAATGTAAAATTTATAAATCGATAGTCAATTAATTATATTGTAAACATCAATTTTGGAGCAGCTATACTCTCTTTAAAAAACTTCCTTTATGAAGTCTACAACATAAATAAAGATCTATTCGTGAACACGCATTAACATTAAGTAATATTGCTCTTATTATAAATAGCTAAAATATAATCCAATTTGTTTGATAAAGACAGTATGCTTACAAAAACAAAAATAAACAATAATTAGATTGACATATTCATAATGGGATAAATTATTTTATATATCCTTCTACATACATATCTTCTCCGTGTCCTTCTACTCACTTTCATATTCCTATCTAATCCTAGTCATAAAAATAGAAATATACTATAATCGCGCAAAAATGGAAATCTAATCTTACAGACTGTATATAAGAAAGGAATATACATTACCCATTGTTCGTAAAACAGGAAATGGATCCCCGTTTTATCGGTGGTCGATAAAGTAAATCCTCGTCTTTTAACTGATGGTCGATAAAATAAAACTCTGTTTTCACTTAGCTGTCATTAAGTGAATTTCCTTGTTACCGATTTGATAGTGAAATAATTTCTGCACTACTGATTGATAGTAAAAATATATTCTAACTTATCGATAGTTGATAATGAAGGTTCTCATTTGTTAACCTGCCAATAAAGTACATTTCTTCGTAGCCAGTTTTCCAGGAATAATCAGTCAATAAAGTAAATCTGTATTCTAGTGTAATCTACTTTTTCATTATTCGGTAACAATGGTCCTTGTTTTATCGACTATTAGTATTGATCCATTCAGTGTCAAGTTACCACTATTCATTACAATATTAGTCCTGCTTCCTCTCTGTTTATCCTTCCATTTACTTTATCTATCATTGAATGATCTCGAACGAATAATGTTAATTGCATATTCAGAGCTATGATGCAAATAATGATTTATTAATGATAAATTTTATGATAATTTTAATGACAAATTTTCTGAATATTTAATGATAAATTTTAATTAATCGATCTTTAAAAAATGACATATGGTTTTTTCTTTTGTCGTATATTTTTACTTCATTCAAAAATTTTTGTTACTAACTTGACCATTCGATTATAGTAGTAAAGTATATAACCTATATAAGCTTATATATCAATTCAATAGGCGACAGTATTTCTTATTGTATTTGTAGTTTACATTTTATTCATTCTTGTCGCTGAAGTCGCATATGCTATAAACAGAAGATAGTGAAATCCTAAATGATAATTTTTTCGTAAAATTTACTGTTTCAATGATACTTCATTTTTCATCATTTTTTCACATAAATATATGGCAATTAAAAATCTTATATATTACGTGATGAACTTTTACCTGAATATGTTATGAAGAGATTACTAATTAAAATTTTTTTAAGTGAAAACGTATCATAATGTTGTATGCACTTTTAGTAGCAACCAATCATAGAAAAGGAAAGTTTATAAAGATGTCCACAATTCTTTGAATTAACTAATAAACTATCTGAAAGTATCATTACTTAACCAATAAGAACTACTTAATGAAATGTCCGCAAGATGGCAGAATAATTGTTGAATTGAGCACATAGATCGGCAGATCTACACAAATTCTTTTCACGTTAGATTCTCGTGGCAGGCACGTCGTTAGGACGGTAAGAATGTAATAATTTTTTAAACTTTAATAATTTTCGAATATTATTAATATAATTTTTAAATACATTAAAAATTTCTAATTAACAAGCTGTAATTAGCCATGTCATTTTTCTTCTTAATCTGAAATATATCGAAACAAAAACGTGTTAGAAAACAACTGCATCACGGCACGCGTTGCCAATAGCACATACCATGAACAAATACGTAATATCAAAATTTCCAAGCTTACAGTGAATCTCCTTTCTAATTTTTCATCCAAAATAATAAATCAATATAAAATTATCGAGGCAGTAATTAAGAAATTAGATTTGTAAGGTATCTCAATGAAACTTATATAGGTTTAAGATAAATGCCAAGTTATTAAGCAATATGACATCATTAGAATAAATCAAATTTTAAAGGTAAATGTTATTATATATTTTTATTATCTATATTTAGATAAACCACTATGCAGATCTTCGTAAAGACCCTTACGGGTAAAACCATTACCCTAGAAGTAGAAGCATCTGATACTATAGAAAATGTAAAAGCTAAAATTCAAGACAAGGAAGGAATACCACCCGATCAGCAAAGACTTATCTTTGCTGGTAAACAATTGGAAGATGGTCGTACTTTGTCAGACTATAATATCCAAAAAGGTTAATTATATGATAATAATTTATTGATCATAATATATATATATTATAATTATTTATTCAGGTAACATAATTGATAAAATAATTTTATTATCTGTCAAACAGAATCAACGCTTCATTTGGTATTGCGTCTTCGTGGTGGAGTTATTGAACCTACCCTTCGTATTCTTGCACAGAAATATAATTGTGATAAGATGATTTGTAGGAAATGTTATGCACGTCTCCATCCACGTGCAACTAACTGCCGTAAAAAAAAATGTGGGCATACAAATAATATCCGCCCAAAGAAGAAGCTAAAGTAAAATGTATTTGGATTATTTTTTTTTTTATCCAAATCATGGAAAATTTGGATGTCCATCTTTATCTATATTACACATTTTCTGGCAATAGTATGATGGACAACTCAGAAATATGTATCTCTTATTATGGATTGCAATAAAATCTAAGGATCAATCAATATTAAATAATTTTTTTCTATTACACACATGTTAAAAATAAAAATACTTTATTAAATATGCACAATATTTACAGCACGTAAAAGGAATGAATAATTTATAAATAATTTATAAATTATTATAATGGGTTTAACTTAAATTTAATTTAATTCCTTCATATAATTCGTATAATAAATTAATTATCTAATAATATAATTATTATTAGATCTTAGCTACAATTATTAGTACATACTAATTTTAATAAAAGTTGCTCTTGATTTGCATAATTTTTATAAAGATTCATGTCATTAGAGTTTGGAATAGATCCACCTACCTATTTTAAACAAATAAGTTTTTTAAAAATCATAATATACACTATCTTATATATTATAATTATTCATATACCTTTGCTCTATTAACATATTGTTCATATATGTTTATGCTTGCATCTTTGATGACTGGCAAAGAACTAATAATCGGTGGTTGTGGGTTTTCTGGGAATGACGCTTGTTGTATCAATTTTGAACGAAGTTTTGTTTGATCAGTCGGATACGTTGCATTACGTCCTATTAAAACAAACCTGCAGAAAATATAAATAGTAAACAATATATTATAACTTTCATGTTAAACATTATAGAGCAATATTATATATATATATATATAACCTTTTGTAGAGGATTATATCATTTCTTGCTGGATATTCTGGTTGCATTCCATATACCGTTTTCATTGATGGAAATAAAAGTTCAAAAGTCGTTAACTCTGAATTATCTTTAGATGCAAATAATTGTGACTCATTCATTTGTGGATGACTTTCATCTTCATCGGATGTTGAATCTTCACTTGAACTATATACAATAAAATTAATAACATTTTTATTCGAATTAAATATATTTACATACAATAATTATACCTTGCACTAGATGTTGTACTGCTTGTACTACTTTGTCCAGTCATAGATGGATTTTTCATATTCAAATTTTTATTACCAGTTTCTTCCCTTCTTCTACCAGGCCTTATACGTACAGCGAATGGACTGAAGCTTGTTGTGAAATGAGGCATAAAATCTCTAACTGAATGGCTTATTTTATATGCATATAAATCCGCAAGTAAAGATAATTCATAAGGCCTGAGCAAAAAGGATTTAATAATTTTTATTGTTTGAATTAATTTAAAGTATTAATAATAAATGATTATCATAAATTTTATTTACCTATGATAATCATAATAAACATCGATCATTTCTTCCAAAGTACTTTGTACTTGTATCATTTCAGAACAAGTTTTTGTTACTTCATTGAACGCATATGGTAGACATTTTAATATATTTTTGTTCCACCATTGAGTAAGTAATCTTCCTTTACGAAAATATTGACAAGCTGGCTTATGATGAAGATAATAATCTGTTAATAATTCCCATATTGAAGGTTTACCTTCTTCAGGTATAAAAAGGCCTACAAAAAATATGTATTTCAATATTTCTTTAGTATTTATAAGTCCTTATAAATTGACCTAGTAAAATAATGAATTACCTAGAAATAAATTAATTGTATGCTGTTTTTCTTGATCACTGAAGGTATTACTATAATATCTACTCAATGTTTGCATAATATCATTCCCTTGGCTAGTCCATGGTGCAGTTTTCCTTGATTTATGGATATATATTACTATCATTTTTTGTTGATGAATTAGATAAAAATTCTTGTCATTACCTATAGGTTCTAATTCTGTGTACTAATTGAGATCCACCATACTGTAAAGCTAATGTATCACCATGATCTTCATATAATTCTTCCAACATTCTTACACAATCAGAATCAAACTCAAGTTTTGGACTCTCTAATACTCCTAAAGCACATAACTGAAAGCCTAAAGCACATTTTCCTATAGCAAATTGAGCTGTATTAGTACGATCCAAACAATCCACACAATTTGTTCTAATAATTCCAGTTTGCGGTATCCCTTTTTTCGCGAAACAATCCTTTATATGGTCTTCAATATATTCTAGATCATATGTTTTATTACATTCAACGGATGGCACCTCCAAATTGTGAGTACTTAAGTAATTATTACATTCTGATTTTGATGAATTATTAAAAGAATTTCTCACATCGTAAAAACTAAATGATAATCCAGAACTTGAATTTGTTTTATGAACTTTTTTAGCATTACTATGTTGAGGCATGAATAAATTTCTTTGACTATAATATGGATTATGCGATTGGAAAACACCCGTTTTTAAAACTGCATTATGAGCTATATTTGCTAAACGACCCATAACATTCACTTCTTTTCTGTGGAAAAATTGTTTCGTTTATTATTAATATTAAATTAATATTCAATTATTATTAATATTAATCATGCAATGCTTTCTATACTTATAATTCTTATAAATTACCGCTTCAGCATTCTTGCCATATCAAAACTTATGTACTGAATATGGTGTTCTGGGGGTAAAAATTGATTTAAATATTTCACAGCCATATTTAATTCCTCGCTTAATGTACTTTCATGCTTTTTCTTCTCACGTTTTTTAACAAGGTTCAGTATTATAATTGGTGATCCATACCTCTTAAGAAGTTTATTAAAATGTGCTCCTAAAAAATAATTTAATTATAAAGTTTCACATCTAAATTGAATAGACATTCGAATGGAAAATTAATTATTAAATCAAATATATTTATTTTTAATTTCTTACCAGCTGTTTCTACATATGGATCAACTAAATCACAAACGATTGTAGGCTTTGGAACCATCTTACTGACATCTTGGCTCCAATGACCAGGAACTGAGCCACGCATTTGCACAAAAGAACTAAAGCGTCCATTATTTAAAGAACTCACACCAGAATCATGAACAATTTGCTCTGTTTCTACTTCATTCGCTACATCACCCTTAATATAAAAATTTATATATATATATATATATATATATATATATATATATATATATATATATATATAGGAGTTTTTAATAAATGCTATGAAAAATAAATAATACGAAACATACATCAAAATTTGCACCACGCTTTAAAAATCTAGTGCCTGCATATTTATTACTTCGTCTAGCTATCAGAGCAATATAGACAGATCTTCCAAAAATGCTAACATTGGATTGTCCAATAAAACCATGTATTACATATAAAATCCAATCTCTATGGAGATCTTTTTCTACTGGCGCTAATAAATGAGAGTTCCATACAAACCGACGATGTGGATTACTACGTACTGCATAATCAATATACTTTTCCTTCTTACTGGAAAAAAGTAAAAAGTGCAATATATTACAGATTTCTTATGATTTCTTTTTATTATGTAAAAAACATATTACAAACCTATCATGTTGCCAGTTTTTATGAAATGACCACATATTAAAAAAATCTTCAGCTTCTTCTATATCATTATCTTTCTGATTTGCATTGTTGGGTATGTCCAATTTGATATGTTTTGGTGGTGCCATGTTATATTGCAAAGTATGTGTCAAATCGTAGGAATAACTAAAGTAGAAGTTGCTACTCAAATCAATACCTTGGAACATCTTTACATATCTTTGCTCATCAGGATGAAACAATCGTACAGTGTCATTCGGAATATATATCATTGTAGTATCTTCTATTTTATATATTGTGTGATGACCAATGAATGCCACTCGACGACGTTTCGTTACGAGAATAATATAATATCCTTCCAAGAAGCGTACAAAACCTTTTACAGAAGATTTCTTAGATAATATTTTGTAAATATTTTTACAAAAAGAAATCTGAGAGAAGTATATAATATTTACTAAGAATTCTATTGTATTTATTATATGATACAACATATACAATTATTTTGAATTGCTGTAAAGTAACCCACATTTTGTGCATCTGAACATGCTTTGTCTACCAATGATTACATTGCTGACAAAATGTCATGCACAGATAACTAATAATAGAGCCATGCTCAAGAAATTAATATACATACCATGTTGCATTATAAATTACATGTGCATAATTATTAATTGTGAATCTTATCTTTATAATGTAGCAGTTGTTCAAATATATATTTTAGAATAATTGGAACCATTGTAAAAATATTTATATATGATTATTTTAGAAGATTATTACAATTCATCTAAACAATAGTATTTAAATGGATATAGTCTAATATTAAATGATAAAAAAGTTATAGTTCAAAAGAAAAAAATATTTATTTTTGGCTCTGATAATAAAAACCTCAATGAGCCTTACCAAGAAGACCAAAAGCTGACACTAGCCTGGGAAAAGTATCTCTCTGCCACATATTCTTCCAGGTGAATTTAGTTTTTGTTGGTTTGTGCATCGGCTTTTGTGACTGATGCTGCTCAGACTCCTCTGATATATTTGTGCTGGATTCTTTATTATTGCTGCCTTTGTTAGCAAGCATATGTAAATAAGCTGTGTTCTTTCATTATAATTAATAATGGTTCTGATATGATATAATTAGATTTTTAAAATTTCATAATTAATAATAAAATGATAAAGTTATATGGCATTTATAATATATAATATGTGTCATATAAGATAAATAAGTGCAAAGCTGAGGAGCCTAAGCTATTGCATTTATAAAACTATCATGTGCCATAGGCAGATTTCAGACTATTATATTTAAAATAATACTGTTTTAATGATATTGTGATAATGACTCGATAAATATGATTGTTAAAAAGTGTAAAAATTTGATAAAAATATTATTACCATAACAAATATTTACTACAGAAGCATGTACATGCAATGATAAACATTATAATTCTTTGCACACCATACTAGAACCTTTATTATATGTAATATAATGTAATATCTTAACTTACCAACAATACCAAAAGCTGAAACAATTCGTGCAACACCACCAACGTTATTGCGCTGTCCTATACGTGTACGATTACCCATATCTATCATATTAACGAGATCTTGTATTTCATCTTGAGTATATTCTCTCTTATCATCAATGACAAGAAGTTCCCTTGGTTCCATTCGATCAATTTTTAAAACACGAAATCGCGTTAATGTATTATTTGATCCCATTAAATAAAATCGCTATAACATTTTTATATTATATTATTTATTTATTTAAAAGTTAATATTTTTATATTTACATTTATATATATATATATAAAATCTTACCGATTTTGTTTCATAAAGCGCAATTTTTTGTATAGAAGATATTATAGGATGAAATATCATATTTGGCACAGTATTATCATCCATTATTAATCTATTTAATTATAATTATATGTATTAATATTTATACAAAGTTATTTGTCATTAACTCGTTTAACAGATCATTGCAACTTATGTTGTTTAGGTTAAATCCTTGGAAACTATATACATCTAATAAATATTTTGATAAACATAATGTATCTTGATTTATTTATTCAATTTTAATCAAAAAATCATTTGTCAAATATATTTATTGATATCATAGCTATGTATTTATTTAACACTCTTATTCGATAAAAGATATAATCTTAGATGACAGATACATATTATTACCAACAGAGAGTGCTGGAATGCAGTGTCATAACTAAAAATTTTGGTTACCCGTCTAGATTTAGAAATTTATTTCTCTTTTGTTATAAATTTATAGATTTAGAGATCTATATTAGTTTTGTTCTACGAATGATAGAAAATATTCTTATTTTTATATATTTTTTTTTTTCATATTATAGTAAATGGATTAATTCCAATAGGAAGACAGTAAAAATAATATATTGGAGGATAGGAAAAAAAATTTAGTACAGAATTCTCTGGTATTATTCTACTTTTTATTTTACACATAACATAATGTAAATAGCATTCATGTTACATTTTTATATATTTCTACATTATATACATATACTTAATTCTTTTTTGCAAGTTCATATAAAAATGTTCCAGCATCAACAAGAGCCACAGACATTATTGCAAGTGTTACACCATATAATATCTTATCTCTGCCTCCTGCCAGTCTATACACGGGTTTGTTCAAATCTTTCTGTATAAAAAAAAAACAAAAAAAATGTGATATGATCATATTAATTGAATTTATATAAATATAATATAAATGATCTTATATTAAGTGCAATTATATATAAATTCTATTATATAGATTACCTGGAAAAATGAATATTTCTCAAGCAACTTAGGATCAATGGTTGTTTGACCAACACCTTGTGACTTAACTTCAGCTGGTTTAGTCATCATAGTGTCCCAAATTATTTTTTGTTCTGATGTATTTAATATACTAGGATTCTGTAGAAAGAAACGAAAATTTATCAGTAATAATAAATTTTAATGATTTAATAAGATAGACCTTCGTTTTTAATTAAAAATTACTTGAGTGTATATTATTTTAAAATTGTATTATTGTTTTCAAATCCTGTTCTTTAAATATATATCATAACAAATGAATATTAATAAAATCATATGTGAATACTGTTACGTGATCGATACGTCGTCTGCTGATTAAATATGGCAAGTACAGTAAAACAATTGAAATACATTTTTAATTATAAGTAAATTTAAGCGCATATAAGTAAATTTAAGCAATATACAATAGAATATAGTATTCTTTGATCGTTTTCAATTTCAATTGTTATTGAAAAAGAAATGTAAATTCGATAAAAACTTGTTACTACATGACAAATCGTTGTTAGCAACGATCGATGTTAATTTAATAAAAAATGCACGAAGAGTTGTCAACTTTTTAATAATGATAAAAAAATATAAGCGAATAAATTTCAATTATTACTTACTAATGGATATAAGGGTTGAAATCGTGTAGATTTCTTTAATCGACCAGTAAACGGGTTAAATTCGTTGTGGGTCATTATCTAGTAAATGCCAATAGTTGTGCAACCTTCCGCAGCAGGCACTGAATACATCCAACGTAGATCGTCTCTAAATAAAACAGAAGAGATGGTAGTATAGAATAAAGATAGTTATAGTTTAAAAATTCTTTATGTCTAAATATTATTATTAACTGTTATTAACAGTTATCTCTTAATTCATAAAATTGTTAACAATAATAAAAAAAGTTAAAAAAATTGCTTTTTTCAACTTTTGATAAAGAATATAAAAAGAATGTTATTTTGGACTAATTGAAATACTAAAAAAGGAAATGTTAAAAGTCCAATTGTTTAAGTCACATACTGGTATATAATAAATTTGTTAAGAAATATTTCTGTATATATAGTGACATCTACAAATTTATTAGAAGAAGGTTAGTCAATAGTTAAATATGCTCATTGAACATTCTGTATTTTTATGATATTTTTGAAAAAAATATGAAGTATTAAAATATAGCAAATTTATAAAAATATATAATTAATTAAAAATTATTGAATAATACATAATAATAATATTTATAAACAATATACCTTATGTAAGATAATATCTCACATATAAATTTATAAATAATTATGGATATAAGTAATGATACTCTTTATTTCTATGTTATATCATTGTGTAAAGTAATTTTTTATTTCATAATACTTGTATATGTAAAATAAAATGAGAGAGCAATAATATATACACACACATATATATATATATATATATATATATATATATATATACATATAATAAGAAACTACTTTTAACATTTGAATATTATAAATTTTATCTTTTATATACATAATTATAATTATTATCTAAATTGTCATGGTTACAATCTTAAATCTCCAAAGAGATATATTATGTCATAATATAAGAAATTTAGGATATCTTATTATAATGTTATTAAATATTGTATATGTATGATTATAATTTATTAATATACATGGTTATATTTTATTTACAATCTAATATTCTTTTTCAACATTTTTTTTTTAGTGTCAGGGTCTGCGAATCATTGAGGACAAAATGTAACACTTCAGGTGTAAAATTATATCAATGAATATTGGTAATTAATATACTTAAGGTAAAGATTTTCTTGTGATTTATGTTTCATTATTTATTTGTTCTTTATAATATATTTCACAGGAATAAATAATTCAATATTGCGATATTAGCGCCTTTGATTTTCTGTATTATCGACCGAACAACAAACAGTTGAAAACATGTCATGGCTGATCTTGTGATTCATAACAATGTGTTAATTTATTTTTCTTATTCTAATAAAATATGAAAAATACACATTCAGGATTACAAATGGTAAGAGTAATATATACCTATATAAAAAATTAAATACACATTTAATTTTAAGTCAATTACTTGGATGTATTATAAAATTCATATAAAATAAAAAAAAAAGTGTTATGTATATCTATCCATAATGTGCTGTTTAATAAGTATATGTTTATTTGCATATGAATTATTTTAATAATCTTTGTAATTGATAGTTACATTCATATCAACACTTATAAAGTAATATTGCAGTAATCATATATATAGATTATTATATCTTAAAATCATGTCATTGACCTGTATACTCCAGGATCCTGTTTCTACCTTGAAACGTAATCAGTCCATCACACTCCGTAGCACACGTAGAATTTACAAAAAATGGGGAATAAAGTATCATGCAGCAGTAAGAGATGCTGTTTTTATGATGCATTCAATGCCACTTGTACCCTTAAAACCACCAGCATCTTTAAAATGTGATAATGAAGAGTCTGATTTAGTATATGTATGTCAACAATGCAGAGATTGGTAAGAATTTTATTTAAATATAAGTATTTCATTTTGCTTTTATATAATTTTATTGTAAGTAAAGAAAGACGTTCAGACTTTATCAGTTTTTTCAATAAATTCGTTTTTGTCTTAGCTTTTGGTTTAAAAGCAGCTTTGAAGATCATAGTCAGCGACACAGTTGGATTTTAGGATTTTGGTGTCAGAAATGTTTCTTAACAGTATGTACACATGTACCTAATAGTAACTCACCATGTGATCTGTGTGTAAATATTGAGCGTGATAAGCGGTCATATATGAGAAAGAAAGGTATCCATAAACATCAAAAAATGGGAACTATTAGAGTCTTTTATAATCAATGTCAATTTTTTGCACATCTAAGATTGCATAATATGTCTTTAGTCAATATATGTGATATTATGTTAATGCCATTACCAAATATGGAGATTGATTGGACACCTAAATTGGATACAGCTTGTGAAGCACTTTTGGAATATTGTTTCATGAAAAGAGTACATATCATGGATTGGTTTCGAGCCAAAAATGTAGATCACAATTGGTGGCAATTAGTTGAAAGTAACATCGAAGATAATGATAATCCTATTACAAAAATTTTAAAAACCTATAATGGAAGTAATTTATTTAATTCAGATATAGCAAAAGTAGATGCTGATTTGATTCCTTTGGCCGCAATGTACAGAACTAGTTCAAAATCCTCTACTGTTGGACTTACTAAAATAGCATTAGAAAAGAATGAGAAAGATTACAATAAAAATATTAAAAATATAAGTAGTGTAACCACAGGTAGTAGTGTGCCCAATCAGGATACTGATGAAGATGAAGATAATCCTTGCTCTCCTACTGATATTACCTTTGTAGATTGTGATTCTACTTACAATACATATGGTCCATTTGCAGATTATTCTTCACGCAATAGTAAAATGACTAATTCGAAATATATGCAATATATAAAAAATAATACACAATCAACAGTAAACAAAAAACAAAGTAAGAAAAAAAAATTAAAGAAAGAAGTTGTAAATTATATTACTTCCGTTTCATCCTCACCTAATAGATCATCTAACTTCATCAGTACAAAAGAATTTTCCAATCAAAATTTGGAGAAAGATATTAGTTATATGCAAAAAGATCTTGCACATAAATGTAGTGGTAATGCAAAATTATCCACTGTTTCAATCAATACACAAAATGGTTCTGTAGACAATATAATTAAGAAATCAATTACCAAGAATGCAAATTTGTTGCCTAATTTATCACATAAAGGAATAATGAATCAGGAATATCAGAAACAAAACTATCTGTCAGTTCTAAAAAATGATTCAAATTTACTAACATTCCAAGGTACAGACTCTGTGAAAATGAATGGACTCATTGCTCAAATTCCATCTCATCTTCGTGCTAATAATAAAATATTATTTATTGGTCAAGATATGGATGGAGTAAACAAAAAAGCCAATCATGCAATACTTGATGCAAAATTTCGTGAAAAAGACATAAAAACTATGTCTACCAAATTAAAATCTTTACATATGTGTAATAATGCAATATCTTCTGAGGACAATAAGAATACTAGTAATTTAAGCAAAATTGCAATTGAGTCTAATAAAACAAAAATTCATCAAATTCCTCTTGAAAGTAAAATTATGTATCGAAATGGCAGTAGATATGTTATTGCACATACATCAAATTTTCAATCAAGCACACCTACATCACCTGATTCATCAAATAATATGCAAATTGTACGATACAATACAAAAAATCAAAACGGAGTAACAAAATTAACTTCAGTTGAAAATACATATCTTAACTTATCCGAAACAAATGTTTCTTTACCTACACCATCACCATCTTCATCAGAATTATCAAATAGTTCAAGTTGTGAAGCTCAGAGGAAACAAAACTTATCTATTGCTTGTACACAAAAAGGTTTAGAGACATCCAGAAATCATTTGAAACCAAAATTTAAACATTCTATATTGGATTTATTAAATGATGATGTATTGTGTGAAACATTATCGTTTCGTAGAGCCGAAAATGCAGAAATATATTTGAATATAAAACGAACCAAAAGTAGTACCAAACAGCTGAACGTAGTTACAACTGTAACAATACCAAATTGTAGACAAGACATGTTGAATGAATTTCGACAATTGAATTCCCCTGAAATAAAGGAACGCATTTTGCATTTGCAAAACGTTCGTACAGAAATTTTGCAAGTTATGAATTTTGCAGGCGATAGAGACATCGAAAATACATTAAAATCAATTAAAAACTTACAAAAAGCATTAGAGGATGTTCTTGAATCATGCAACCATGAATCTGAAGATATGAAGGATGTATGGAATGATCAAGAAGTATTATTGAATGAGTGGGAATCAGAATGTCAGTTATCTGGTAATGAATTGAGATGCGCCACGTGCAGTAAAATCATGAAACCTAAAACTTATATTCCGGGATTTTCCAAACCAGCAGAAAATGATACTATATATTGCTCATGTTATAAACATTTTTGTCAAGAATGTCGTAGTTATCAGGGTAACGTTACTCGATTCTTAACACATCAGAATTTTCATGAAGAAGAAAAGCCCTATGCATGTCCTGATTGCTTTCGAAGATTTCCTTCTTTTAGATTACTTGAAGGACATACATGGTCTTTTTGTTTTCATATGTTGAAAAAACGTGTTTTTTGTTGTAAAATATGTCAGATAGATGGTTTTCAGGATACGGAATCTATAGCAAGGCATTTTGCTATTATGCATAGTACTAAAAAAATAGCATGCGAGACTTGTTATATGGTATTAGATACGTACAGTGAATATAAAAGACATCGCGACAAAATGCATTCGACTGTGCTTAAATTTGAACCTATAAGACTGATGATTTGCAAACTAGGGCAATGTATTAATCGGTACGAGAAGTATATGATGCACTTAGAGAAACACTATGGTGTACGTAAAATAACATGGTTGAAATGTCCTTTTTGTTCATACTATAATCTCGAAAGCAAACAGTTTTTAATTCAATTCAAAATACATTTTCAAATAGTACATCTCAATCGTTTATTAGAAATTATTAAACCAGAAACATTGAAAGATATTTTACCGACTAGTCTTTCCGAATGTTTATTTAAAGAAAAAGAATCATTAATTTATGACAATGAAAGATTCAAAAAACAAAAACATATTGATGAAAAAGAACGTTTAGGTCCAATCGTACCTAAAATATTAAACACGCGAACTATACCATCAGAAGATTTTGATCAAGTTTCAGAGAATATTAAAAGTATTACGAGAAATAACAAAAGTTTACATTCGATACAATCAACAATAAAAAATGGAATGGAAGATAATGTTAGATCAGAAAATACAGGTTCTTCAATATTTCAAACAAAAATTAATAAAGAAGATAATCTACCGAAAATTTTAGATGTAATATCAATAAATGATGTCTTATTAAAAGATCAGAAATGTTCATCAAATATTGCTGACGTTGAAGAAATTACTGTAAACATTAAGGAAATACAATCAAATGCTGATAAGACAAAGAAACTTAGATCTGTAATAAATGATCAATCAGAGGAAACATGTAATTCTCCGAAAGAAAATATAAAAAATGATGTAAAATGTACAGAAAGTGATAGTATTACTCCGGAAAATAACGGAGAAGTTCAAAATATTATCACCAAATTAAAACAATCAAATACGACGATAACGGAAATTTTGAAACCTACTATTAAGGACTCAAAGGTACCTGCGAACGTTAGCAGGACATCTGGTTCATTGGAAACTAATTTAACAATTAGTAACTGTAATAATATGCCTAATGAAATAGAAACATGCGATAATATAAATTCAACGAGTATAACGAAGTCAGAACAAGTGACTGCTCTTTCATCAAGCAACGATTCCATTAATTCAGAAAATACACAGAAGATACCAAAGCCACCACCCTTAATCCGTATTCCTGAGTATATTTTAGAGAATAGAAATCATCAGGAAGTAAAGAAAATTAAAAAAAAAAAACGTACAATTTCAGGAAATCGTAAAACAAATATCAAGCGACTATGTCGAATAGCTTTAAATGGTCCAACTAATTCAAAAGATGTGCATCAAGATTATTTATGTCATTTGTGTGGTGAACTGATAAATACTGCTTGGCCTATCATAAGTACTCACTTCAATAAAAGGCATTCGGACGAGTGTAAATTATCAATTGTAACACCGCGATTATTAAGAATAACTCCTGAATTTATTAATGGTGGTTATAAAGAATTGTTTAGTAATAAAAAGCGTAAATCGGACGGAACAGTACAGAAAGAACAGAGTTCGAAAAAAAAGAGAAAATGGAGTACAAAAAAGCATACAGATTCAAATAATTCATTTGGTGAGGGATTATATGTGGAACAAGAGTCCGTAGAAGATGGGAAGGGTAATTTCATATGTCGGAGATGCGATCAACGATGTGCAAATATGTCAGATCTAAGGAAACATATAGCTTCCAATCATAGAATCAAAGGTCGATATTTGGTATGCTTGGAATGTGGTGAAAACTTTGTTGTTGCGCCAAGTTTACAAATGCATTTGAAAGCTTTTCATGGAATAGAAGATCCTATTTCATACATGAATCAAAATTCATCTTATGCGCCGGATAATATTAATGATCTTGAAAATGAAACAAAGGCAATGATAGCCAATCAATGTTACGTATGCATGGCTGTATTTGAAGATAAAGCTGCTGTTGATAAACATCTCAGAGTACATGGTATGGCATTTCTTAATCGCAAGAGAATAGAAGCTCAAAATGCTTTAAAGAGTTCAGATAAAAATATAAAAGTCAATGATGATAAGCAAAGCTTTCAAAAAGAAAGTACAAAAACACCTATTAAACGGGACAATCCATCAAATACTATTCTTGAAAAAATTAATGTAAGTAATATATATTTCTATGATGCAAAGTATTTTGAATTAAACCAATATATATATGTTTGTTGATTTATTGTTTTAGGCTACGATATTAGAGGAAGCGCAATGATTAAAGGCAGAAGTTCTTGTAAAATAATACGTATTTTTTATTTCGATTATATACATAAGTTTATCATTGTAGATAATTTATTGTACATTCTTTAAAATTACCTAACATGTGAGATGAGGATATGTACAAATTTCAAAATTGTCGACTCAATACGAGTTTATACATGTACATTTTTTAACTACTAGTATGTTTTCAAACATTTAGAGGTTCATTGTAAAATATGATTTATTAGATATCACTTGTTATGTTAATGTAATTAGATATAGACCTTAATATCTTTAGATATTAAAAATATGTCAGTAAATTCAGTCTGATTAAACTTTTTACTTTGATGTAATTAATTTAATTTAATTTATCAAATGAAATTTTATTTTCAAGAAAAAAAGACATTATCAATTAAAACGTAGATTAGTATGTGAGACTGTTTAAAAAGAATCTTATAATATTTCTATTTGTGTTATATTTTACGACAATTACAAATTTCTATAAAATTTAATTTTCTGATTTTGGGTAATAAATATATGCACGTTTATTTGATTAGCATTTGTTTGACATAATAGTCAAATAAATTGTTAATATTATTGTAGAGTGACATTTGAATTATTGTCTTCCCTCGAATTATAATTTAAAATATGATATCTATGTCTCTCTCTCTTTCTCTCTCTACATACAAATATATGTATATGTATGTATACGTCCATATACATGTTTATATTTGATAATTCAAGGTGCTATTATATAACATTTAAGAGAGTTCGTGATTTTTTTTTACGTCGCCTAATTACATTTATTTTTTAATTAATCTTCTTAATTAATTTTCAAAGCAATAAAGGTTATTGGATATAATGGAACAGTCAGGAATTAATTTATCTATTTGCAAATTTGAACGCTTGTTTTTTTGTCCTTAAGGAATAAACTATTTAAATAATTGCTATATTTCAAGAAAATTTTTTGTGTATCTATATTAGATAAGAATATAATAGACTGATAATAAATTAACATTGTTTAATAATTATTTATACGTAACGAAGTGGGAGAACCTTCTTTATACTATCTGTTACAATAATTTTATACTTCATTTCATGTTGACTGACATTTAATTAGATATATTGGAAATCACGAATTGTTATTTACATAAATGTGCGCTTTGGCCGTATGAAATTTACTAGTCATGTATTGAAGGAAGCATTGTCATCCCTAATAAATAAATTATATAAGTCATAATTTTTATTGAGAATATATCTTAGAAATTTTTACCTTATCTTTGATTTATTTCAATTGTATATGATTTAGCGTCTTTCAAATATTTTAGAATCGAAAAGAATACATGTGCAAATGTTTTTCATTGGAATTTTATTGATTGAAATATTAAAAATCAATATAATTTGCAAATGCGATAGCAAAGATAGATTAATAAGAGGGAAACAAAAAATAATAATTTAAAATTATTTTTAACAATTCTTAATAAAAATTATATTTATGGGATTTTGAGGAGAGGATGCGTATGATTAAAAATAGTCAAATAGTAAGTAGAATATATATAGTATTTTTTTATTACTCCGTTCTTGACAATGACAGTTATTGCTTATTAGTTAAAGACTTCAATGATTGACACAAAGATATTCAAGGTACGAAGTCGGTCGAATGGCTATCAATCACATCCATCGAGAATAGTCGAATTATTTTTATCTCTTTATATAAATATATATGTATATGTATGTCCTATATATATGCACGCACATATACAATATACATACGTATATACACACGTATATTTTATGTGTATATGTATATATATATATATATATATATATATATATATATATATATATATATATATATATATATATATATATCCTTTTTTATTAGATAGATATCTAAATTACGGCATGAAAATATCGATATAATATCTCGACTCGTACTTATTTTATGAATGAAATTGGCATATTCTTAATTTATAATCTTTATACTTTTGGAAAGATATATTCGCGTCGTACGTGAATACAGGTACTGGAGAAAGGGGCTTTAGGGCACTGAACACTTTTGATTTCGGGCCTGTAAGAGTATTTGCGGTACTTTTTATGTGGTACAATCAATCAATCAATAATTTGATTAATGTTTATTAATAATATTATGGCCCAAAAGAAACAACATTCGTCCTTTTTTTGTTTGGAGCTTTAATCTTCCTACATGATATCCTTCAATAAAATAGTCATGATTTGTATTTGATTAGAAATGATTTGTTTGTAATTTTTTTTTTTTGTAAGATCTATTTAGATACAGTTATCGTGCAGAAGGATTTCAATCTTAATCATAAATTTAATTAAATGACTTGTCGTTTTTCAGAACAATAGTTCATACCTTAACGATCTTTGATCCTTAGTGATATACGAGAATTTACTACGTTCGATATCTAATAATACATTTATTAACACAGCAGTGGTTTCTTATGTCACACCCTTTTTATTTTAGACAGTAATTAATTATGAAAGATAGATGCGAGCGGGAACGTCATTTCCATTAATATCCAAATGTTCGCGAGAAGCAATTTTCATTGAGGATCATTTTTTGGCAGGTTTCACGAATATCCAGGCACGTGAAAAATTTTCAAATATTTTTCGTAGGGTGTATAAAAAATATGTACCAAGAAGACATTTTTCCTTCTTTTTTTTTTTTTTTTTTTTTTTTTTTTTTTATTATAACCGACGCACATTCGGTAAGCTATAATTCGAAATGTTGTCGATAAATTGAAGATAACATTTGAAGGGCGTGCAAATTGAAATCTCCGCCCAACGTTTGTTTGTTTGTTATGTAATCCAGTATAATAGGAGGGGAACGTTGAATGAAAAATGAAAACAATGAAGAAAGCGAGTTGGTCCCTCCGCGATACACAAAAACCAAATACGTCGCGTACTCTTACCGGTCCCGTTTATTTTCCTTTGGCACGATGACTATGGAACACAAACGACGAGGATTAGACGTTAGTAGATTCCTGATCGTTAGACGAAACATCTCGAAGAACATCTTTGTCGAGATTAGCAATGAGGATCTTTGGACTCGTCGGTTGAGAACATTCTTGTTCTTGCTGAAGAGCGTCCGTTAGAACGACGGTCAAAGTCGTGGAATCAGAACGAGACTCGTTTCTGAGGACTACGTCGTTCATTGTACTCGAGAGCTTCAGATTCGTCGGTGTGGACGAAGAGGAGGAGGTCGATTTGGCAATTTTCAGTTCAGTTTCGACTGGACTGATATCATTCGAAACGTCATTTTCTCGAAAGAGTCTTTTCAAATCGTTTCCTAATCTGGCATCGTCTGGACTGATGTTTGAGTCGGCTTTGATCGTTAAGGCCAAACTCTCCGGTGGTTTTCTACCTCTCACACTTTTACCCAATTCGCTGAGGGGTATGCCAACTTCGTGAGTGGCCCAAACGTCGCAGAGAGGATTATAGGAGGAACCACGAGGTGTCAGATTCGTCTTAGATCTCCTTGCATCCTCCATTGAGTGCCAACGATGAGGTCTTGGGGCTGAGAGTCCAGATGCTATGGCATTTAAACTATTTGCTGGGACTATTCGATGAGGAAATCGAGGAGAACCACGGATTTTTTCTCGCGATGAACCTTGATTGCTATTAGCTTCTACAAATTTAAAATTGCGTATTAGTTAATTCGGCAAATGCGATAATTTTTATTTGTTTACAAAATATTAAACTCACGTGGTGGTAAAGTAAAATTCACTCTCGGTTCACTGCTTTCCTTACGACGTAAACCGAGGCTTAATCTGCGGTCTTCCTCGCTAGTGATACTAATTATCGGTCCAGAACCACATCGGGGATGAGATTGCTGTGAGCCTTGCGCATCCATTTGGCAAGTCGAGGCGGCTTTAGCACTCGGTACTAGACCAGCGATATAGCCCATATGAACTCTCAGCGCAGACGCTACACCTAAACACGATTACTCTTGATATTAACGATATATACGGGCAAAATGATAATGAATCATTTTCGGCGTGTATCGATTGACCTTACGAAACCTATAATCAATCTCGGCAGCAATACCGCTATGTCGATGCATACGAAAATTCGATTTACTAGAGAATAGAACGTGTTTATTGAAACAGTGATCATCTCCGTAAAATATCCTTTTTTAGATATCATTGATTGAATAAAGATAAATAACTCGTACCGGTAAACGATGCCGTAGATGTCTTTCTACTTGTCGGACGACTGCCAAAAAGGCTGAAGAACCGTTGGAAAACGCCTAGACGATTTGGTCCTTCGGTCTCTCTGCGACGATGAAGCTTGTAAATGTCGGCTAAGCTTCTTCTGGGATCGTCCGGTTCCAGATCCGGTTGACTGCTAAACGCTACGGTACCGCGGCGCATGCCTAATTTCAACAAGGGGTCAAGACGAAAACGTCGAGTAACCCGTATCGAGCGTGATCTCGATGCTTTCAGCGTTTTGGAGTATCTTTTGCTCGTTAAAAATACGAGCGATGCATGTATATACACCTGATTTACTTTACTACTAACGGAAGGATGCTTAAATAAATAATTTTCGACAACTCTCTAGAAGGGTTGAACTGGCTAAACATCGTTCCGTTATATAGTGAAAATGTTGCGTAATTATGTTAATAGAAGGGTGAAAGCGCATCGCAAAAGCGAAAAGCAAACTACGTTAAGTAGAAGAGGAAGGAGAAAAGTAGTTGCATGTATTTTTTCCACGAAGCTTTTTTCGTTAATTTCGTTTATGCGTTTGCATGATGCAAATTTCTATATGTGTTTTATTGTGCATTTAAAACAAATTTGTTTTATTGATAAAGTTTACAAGTTCAAAAGTGAATTTATTAATCAACAATGCTTGAAAGAAAACCTATACACATCCCTTTCGACAAATAAGACCTTACATCGATGTATTTAGAAATATCAGAAACGAAGCGTGCAATAGACGCGTAAGAGATACGATTCTTGTCACAGATACGCTTTGCTATTACTTCGGAGAATTGCTGTTTATTGACCCAAATATCAATCGATATTTTGTGATAAGAAATTTTAATGTAATTGTTTATGCGATAACGTATAAAGGATTCTAATAAACGAATTTGATGATTTACAAAAGAAGCATAAATAATATGAAAGATAGAAAGATAGAGATAGATAAATAGATAGAGATAGAAAGAGAGAGAGAGAGAGAGAGAGAGAGAGAAAGAGAGAGAGAGAGAGAGAGAGAGAGAGAAAAAGAGATAAAGAAAGAGAGAGATAAAGGAAACTTAGAAAGTTCATGCTGTGTAATGATCGAATCAACTTACAATAGAAAATGCTTTCTTAGAACGAAGAAGAAAGAAAGAAACAACTACAGTTTCTTGTTGTTCAACTGTAGTGTTGAAAAGAAAAATTGAAAAAAGAAAGGACAAGTGATAAGAAAAAAGATAAGATAAAAGGTCACAGAGAACGAGAAAGTTTTGTCATGCATGATGAATGTGTCGGTCATGTGATATAAGAGTCGTGCAAATAATATCGCGCGACTTTTTTCTCGTCACAACTCGAATGTTTACATTCATAGAAGAACGATCTCACGAGGTAGCAATATAATTTCGAAGATCTCGCTTTTCTAAAGTATTAACGAGCAATATTCAAGATGATATATTAAGGAAATAACTTTGTCTACCTTTCGCTTCTCCTTTCAAGCTTCTCCCTTCGAACGACATTTTACCAAGATTTGAAGGAGTATGAGGGATCTTTTGTATTCTGAGAATATAGTACACGCACGCAGCTACGTAAGTACCCATTTTGAGGATTTATTCTACTTCACCAAGAATTTATAATTTTCCTATTAGAATAATGTGCAATTTACTATTTTGATCCAATCATTTATTTAACGAGTATGAATAATGGAAAGTGAAGCTGTCAAAACCACAACCCGTTTTTGATTCATCAAAAACAAAACAAGAAAGAAATCAATAAGAGCTCAACGTTCATGCACACTCGGACGTCCACGAGCTTGTAAAGGATTATCATTGTCTCTACTCTAAATTCAAACGTTAAAACGTCCCACTCCATCGACATCTCTCTTATGTCGTAACGTCAAGCAAGTGAGCATAGGTTTAGAAGCATTACGTGCAATAAACGAAATTCCATCACCTTTCTCTGACACCTGAATGGCCGAGGAATGAACGAAGCGAGAAAGCATTAATATTACGTTGATTCCTTCCTTCTCTGCTCGAAACGAGTCAGACTCATCGTGCAAAAAATGTTTTTACTTTTAAACATAAAAATATCTTTAATCACTCATTGTTTTGTTGCATATTATAAATTTATAATTTAGCATCGATAAAAGGATATAAATAAGTGAATGCGTTTTGCACGACGAAGTCTATATAAATATAAAGTTTAAATTGTCGTTCTTACCCGATGGATCGGCGGATGGCCAACTCGCTCTCGGAATAACCGATGGGAGAACGCTGAGCAACAACAAGGGTAAACCACCCCCGATGCTCGGATTTCGTTGTGGAATCGAAGTACTAGAGGAAGCGTGTGATGGTTCGATCGGTTCTTGTGCCAACTGCTTTTCCAATCTGGCCAACTCGAGTTCCAACTGAGCCATCTCACGACGGTAAACTCGATTCTGCACTTCCACTCGATACTGTAGCTCTCTGTGGGATCATGTTAATTGCATCAAACGAGCACAGTTATTTCGCGTTCCATTGAGTCGCATGGAAAATACATGGTTCGAAAAAAAGGCATCGGGTTTTTTGATCAGACAACGAATAGAATGAAAAAAGTTGATCGATATTTGAGACTTGGGGAGAGGGAAACAATGGATAAAAGGAAAGGAAGAATAGAGAGTATAGTTGGATTTTACTCGGTACGTTACGAAACGTTATTTTCTCGTTCGTGACGGCTTTGAGAAGTATGGTTGGATCAGGGAGCCAGATGCGATAACGTTTATTGTCTTGAAGGCCAATTCTGCACTTGCCCAAGATAGAATTTATTTCTTATCGTCGTTTCCCGTTATCTAAAGGCTTCCGCCTTTCACCCTCTTCCTTCCATTTCGATCGAGAAAAGCCCTCTTACCTTCTATCGTCCGTGACGAATCTCCTTGTGTTGCATTCGATCTTTAAGCCGAGACTCTGGACGACAGGATCGGCTCTCTCTCCAGCAAGAATGTTCGCCAACTGAGGTAAAAAGAGCAATGCTAACGTTGCTGTTGTTGAGGCCAGGATTAAAGCAGTGATCGTGACAAAGGCCAAGGTTGCCCGGTCGGACATCAAATTCGCTAACACGACCACGATACCAGAAGTTATTACTACGGAATAGACGCTCATGCCGATGTATTGGGAATCGTTCAAAGCTGGTATCTTCACGTGCCTGGAAAGAGTTTCCATTAAATTTGTTTTCTTCTATGCGTTAGAAAATTCGAAAAGTGTGAATTTCAAGAGAATTCCTGATAATCTCGTTTAACTCGAATCGAGCAAGATCGACCTTCTTTGTCACCCGAATCATTCGAGGAAAGTTCGTATTCACGTTCTGCATTTCCGAAATGCGATTGAATTTCTTTCTTTTTCTTTTTAGAATCTCATCTTTCCTTTTTCATTTCGTCTATTAGATTTCCGTAAATCTATCATGAGACGTGCGTTTTTCGTCGTAGCAACCACTATCTATTTCGCGAGAAAGAGTTTTGACTTTGACTTTATTCTTCGATAAAGTTTTCTTATTTTCTATTTGTTTCGTCTACCATATTATCTCACTTTTTTATTATTAAATTTTAAAACTAGAATAAAATTTTGCCGATCGATGTTTGATTTGATCTATCCATCAGTGATATATTGAACGAAATATCAAGAATCATGATACTACATTTTATTGTAACAAAGTGCATTTGGTTTTCAATTCAAAACTTTTTTCTCTGTTCCATGGAAGAAATCGAATATCCGAAACGCGTTTGGCCATTTATATCGCAGTTAGCATTTTAATTGTTTAATTAACGAATAAGTCGGGATTGTTAAATTAAAGTACATTTTCCTTTGCGCGGAAGCTTTCACAAAGTATTATAGCAGTTTCAATGAGGAAAAACGAATTCACTTTAAAGAGGTAAAATAATAGGTCTCCCATTGTTTTTATCCTTATCTACAGCAGTGCACCCCATTCCGTAGGTTTCTGTCTCATTTCGAGTTGAAATTGTCGCTGAACGATGTAATTAATTAGCTAAATTGCTATGGATTATTTCCCCATAGTATGCTCATTATTCCCTGCGATTATATTTTGGCTCGAAATAGCGTTAATTATTGCATCAGGCTAATACATCGGATCGTTAAAAATATTTCCAAAATAATTTTGTTCATACCAAAGGATGTAAAATTGTAAGTTTTCTCTTAATTGGAATAAAATCGGGATAAAAAATTTCGTTTACGTATACTTCGTATCAAAATACTTTTCACCGAAGTCAACCGACGAGGAAAGTTCAATCAATGGGAAGCTATGGATTAACGAGCCTGACGATCTTTGCTCTGAAAGCTCACCTTGTTTCCCAGGCCATGTAGACACCGACTATGAGTAACAAGCCTTTGTAAACGTAAAGTGCACCCAACCAGCCATTAGTGTGCTGTGAACGACACACCTCCACCTACGCGGAAGGAGCAAAGGCAAGGAGTTAATTGGTCACGGATCGTTAACGGTAATTACAAGTAACGTTACTGAGGATCCTTTTGGGACAACTTGCATTTCGTTCGAGAAAATCATTGACAGATATACGCGTTTACATTTACAGATTGTCTTGTACCTGGAGTTGATAGACGACGCCACGATCTTGCGGATTTATTTCCAAGGTTAAGTTACGCAGGTGACGTTGCATTGGGTCCAAGGTTACCCAAAGTGTCACTACTAGACCGTCGATCAACAGCAGTATGCAGATTAGGCTTATCAGTTGAGTATCCTGTAGCAGCTAGGAATGATATATTCACGTCGTGTATGAATCATATGGAATAATATTTCTAGTACGATTAAAATCGATCATTTTTAGTTCTTTCATTTAATCATATGCTAATATATAGTTTTCCTATTAGATTTAATTTTATTGTGGATGGATACGTATGATCGAACATGAAATATTTTTCGAATAAAAGCGAGAAATTCAAATATCCTGCATATTTGGACATTCTTACGAGAACGACTCTAGTTTCTCCTCGATTTTTGCATATGCATCTCGTTTTCGTTGCATATGTATAATGATTGCCGAAGTTATGGGATCGAAGGAAACTAACAGTGATTTTATTTGCAATTTATTATACCAAGAGCAGCTATCGCTAATTGAAAGCGTAAACGTTAATTGTATCAATTCTCCCCTCCTACAGCGTGGTTTACTCTATACATGGGATTTAATCGAATCAATCCCGTCTGAGCGCACCAGACGCTCTAGAACGAGGAAAAAGAGAGAGGGAGAGAGAGAGAGAGAGAGAGAGAGAGGGAGAGAAAGAGAGGGAGATAGATAGATAGAGAGAAACATCGAGAAAGAGAGAAAGAAATTCTTTCCCTAATTTCTGTGCTTTAACGTAATTAAGCAAATCAACACTATGTTTGACTGCATCAAAAGAGACAAGATTTTTTATTACGTATTTCTATTTCAAAGTAAAATCATATTAAAATAAATTTGAAACCAAACCTTGTTTTTGACGACTCCGCTTCTGCTTCTTGTAAAGATTCTATGAACTCGATAAGTTTTCGTGAACATAGAACCAAAGGCTAAGGAAAAACCAGCTGATAACAGATAAACTCTTGCCTAGAAAAGAGAATATAACAATGAGTTGATTTTAATAGAGAAAATTTATAAATGATATTTTATCAGAAAACGATTCTCACGGTGCACACGGTCGGAAAATAATCATCACTGTCTGGAAGTGTTGCATGATCAAGTCCAAGTAGTATAACCGCACCATAGACGAGACAGCAACCAACTGCAGCCATATTGTTTAGTCTGGGACTCGATAGTTTAATACTTCTGCGAGCAAGCGAGCATGATTTAAATAAAGTTTCTTTTTTTTTCTTTTACTCTCTCTCTCTCTCTCTCTCTCTCTCTCTTTTTTTTTCTACGAAGCACTCTAGATCTTAGAGCTTACTTGTGCTTTCGAAAATGAAGATTGAATGCGAGAAAGGCGATTGCCAGGGCAACGCCGATGCTGGCTAAGCAGGTAACCGCGAGAAAAGCTGCAGGTGCTACTGTCACCACTCTTAACCTGCATAAAAAATGAATACCGTAAAGCTGAGTAAAAATTTATATCAAGATGTCGGAATTGGTCGTTCGAGCTTTGACTATTTCATTGTTACGACGATATGTACAAAATATAGTAGAAACATCAATGGAAGCCAACGTGAATCGTGATAAATGTACAAACGATAGATAGTATATGTAAACGATTTGGTTAACATTTTACGCGACCACGAAGAGAGCACGAGGATAATCCCCTGAAATTCCTCGTTCTACTTACTATGACCTCTTTGAGTTTAGAGAGAGAGAGACGCGAAAGTTTAATCGTAGCATCGAAATTGTCTCATTATACTTGTGAGAGAACTTTTGATCCGACTCCGTATGATTACTCAGAGATTATCCTTCGTTTTCTTCGAACGTATAACATTCTTTAACAAATCTTATAAGCATGCTTTATACAATATTTTCTTTAAATTTCAAACTATTATTGGCTATAGTCATTGATAATCATTTTCATTTTATTCATTCATTTTATCCCAGAAGCGAATTATATTTAAAATATCGTATCGATTTTCATGCAAAATTACTATCATTCAATTCGTTATAAATGTTAACGACCACTTAGGAACATAGCTCGAAAGGCGAGTCTCGCGTGAACTTAATCAAAGATCGTTTGGTTAAATCAAGAGTGATACTACCGGAAGACCCGACGAGCTGCAGGCGGATGCCCTCCGGGCCATCTTGTAGCGACGCATCCTGGACAGTTCATTATCAATTTCCCATCTTCTGGAGTGAAGATCGCTATCTCTCTAATAGAACGGCCTGTAATAGGAAAATTTTTATACGATCGATATCTTTCATGTTCTCTTTATAATAATAATGAAGGTATAATAAATACAAACGTATAGATACGTGCAAGAATATATATATATATATATATATATATATATATATATATATATATACGAGATTGTATACATCGGGGCAATAACGCCAGTAACTAATCATAAATTCGTTATTGCTCGGTGTTCTATCGTTCGGAACATTATTGCGGCAATTATACCTTTGCTTTATGGCGACTGAAAGCCAACGTTAATCGGCCATTGTTAGGTGTTCTAGATCGCTATAGAGAATTTACTTGTAGAGAAAGAAAATAACGTAGATAATATCAATTAAAATTATTTTTTTTTGGTAAGCGGGAAAGATGAATTGTTTGATGGATCAGATTTTTTTTAGAATCAAGATAATCGGCATTTTGTTTTTCGATGAATTGAATCGTCGTATCCTTTACGAATGGACGAGTCCGTGTAATCATTTCAGGGGATTACGTTTTGCCGTTGCGATCGAATCTTGTTGGCCGAGCACGAATTGAGGATAATTGGTTTCGTTTCAGTGTAAAGAGCTACAGAGACGTTGGAAAGGCTAGTTCGATCAGAACCGAGACTTTAATTCCCTTTTCGCGCTTGACGATTTTTGAAATTTCTTTTTCTTTTCTTTTCGATTTCTTCTTTCGACTTGTTCTTTTTTCTTTACTTTTTACATACGCTGTATGTATGTACGTATATACCTATGTCAACTTATCGACCAAAGTCGATAAGTCCAAAGGATATAACTGAGTTGAAAATTAAAGTCGTAAAAGTGCTCGCCAATGTCCATGTCGATGAATTCTCCTCGTAAACTCTTTTTGAAATGATTTTGAACGAATTATGAGATTCGAACGAATGATTCATATTACAAATTTATTGATCATTTTGACAATTTTGATTCATCGATCATACGATTATAAAACGATACGAGGATATAAAAAGAGAGAATTTGATGATAAAAACAATGATCGTCGATAAGAATAAAATTATTTATCAAAGAATATATATAAAAATATATATATATATAAGTATTCATCGTAGGAATATTAAAGAAACGAAGAAGCAACGAGATAAGATGATCTCTCTTCGAGTAGTACGACAAATCGATAAGATAAATTTTTATAAACACGTCTGGTCTACTTTTTAACGACAGATAAAGATAGGCGACAGAACTCGAATAATAAAAATAAAAGTGGTTGCATGATCGTTTTTCGAAGTTCGCATTCACCAAATACTTGGACGTATCTTTCGATGAATCTTTAAAACGGTATTTTCTCTCTCTCTCTCTCTCTCTCTCTCTCTTTCTTTTTTTTTCTCTCTCTCTATTATACATGTGCTCGTTCACAGTATGCGAAAAAACGTCGCATTTATTGTCGAAATATTCGTTTTTTTTTTATCTGCTTTTTACGGATCGTTTTAAGAGTCCTCCGCGAATGGGGTTATTAAACGAAATTACGTTACGTCTATTTGTCATTTGTTAGAAAGTTTTAAATAATACAAAATCAAAATATTTGAATCTGTTATTATTTCGAGATTTTTTTATCGTTCAAGAAATTTGATCCTGAAATCAGAAAAAGAAGATTTTCTATACTTCTAATCATCTTTTTGTCTCTTCACAACTTTATTAAAGAAGCTTGAGACTAAGAACGAAAACTTTTTGAACTTTGGATCTACGTTGTTTTTTTGTGACTCTTATCGAAACTTTCTTCCCCTTTCTTTTTTTTGCTCTTCTTGAGTTCTCTCTCTTTCTCTTTCTCTTTCTCTGTTATATCTTCTCGAATTTTTTTCTGCAATAAAAAGAAAAAAAATTCCGAATAAAGCGATAAAAAATGATGCGAAATTTTGTTGAATTTAACGCACACGAGAATTATTTTTAGGAGGATAAAAAACAGAATACATTGATTACATCGAGAAAAAAAATAATACGTCGATACGAATTTCTATTGTAAAAATCGTGATAAAATCAACGTCAAAGTCTTTCTAAGAGTTCCTTTTCCATCTATACTTTAGCGTCTTAGAGACCTTTATTCATAGTATTTTTCGACTTGAAACATGGAACAGATAATTTCCCTTGACAAACGCGTGACAATCCTTGCTAGCTTCTTTACCCGACGTATTCATATTTTTGTGCGAATCTCTTGCAACGTCTCGTTTGTACTTCAAAAACGTTGTTTCTTTTTTCGTCGTATTCTCAAATTTATAATGTTTTTTTTTTTTTCTTTTTCCCGAAATAACATTCAACAATGTACGCACTAAATTCACAGTTTATTTTATTTTTTTCATCGATTGCAATTTTACGGCCTTGTTTTTTCTACGTCGCACGTTAAAATGGACTTTTTAACAAATCCTACAATAAAAAATTTGCTGTCAAAGTCTTTTTTTTTTTTTTCGTTATACTTTCTTTTTTTTTTTTTTTTTTTTTTATTAAAGAAGTAACAAAAGATAATCTTAAAGTGATCGGAATGATACGTTATGATGCCAAGAAGAAATTTGTCCGGGGCTAACAAAGAAAACGAGTCAGGTTACTTTCAATTTTCCTATCATTTTCCGGACTGCTCTCTCATAGTGATACTCTTTTACGTCGAAAGATCGGCATTGTGAAACGATGCCAGGTTTCTGTCACACGATTTATCAGCACTTCGAGAGAGAAAGTCCAAACTTTTCTTTCTTTCTCTTCTTTTTTTTTTTTAGCCTCGGGGTTTGCGTTCTCGAAGCGTATCATCGAAGAGGTCGATTGCGACCACCCCTCGAAGCTCGATTTGATGGATTATAGCTGTAGGATCGTTCGACACAATTCGACAAGTCCATCCGGATAACGTGATGCTCGTGTAAGTGGAACAATTAAAAAAAAAAAAAGAAAAAAAAGAGGAACGAAGAGAGAGAGAGAGAGAGAGAGAGAGAGAGAGAGAGAAAATACGACATAAAGAAGTGCAACGATGATATATCCAATGTATCGAAACATACGAAAAACGTATGCTTCCTTTTAGGCTAGTCCCATTGAGCGAGAGTAAATTCGTGCCAGTTCATTGACTTTATCTAAAATCGATGCCTGAAAGTGCAGGTAGTAAAAATAAAAAAAAAAAAAAAATAAAAAATAAAAAAAAAAGAAAATAGAAATAAAAAAAGAACAATTTGATAATTGAAGATCATAGTCCGTGCCGTTCGTAAGGTTAACGAGCTGAACGAACGATCTCTCTTGAGCAGAATACTGTTGAGATGCTGCACGAAAAATCTCTCTCTCTCTCTCTCTCTCTCTCTCTCCTTAACTTAAATATCATTCGAATGGAATTTTGAGAAATTTACCGATCATCGAATCGATATCTTCCCCTCCGCTATATTTGAATATCTATCTTGTATCAAAGTCTTGGATAAGAATTTAAATAGGAAGCCAGGTTTGGAAAAGAGGCGAGGATCGGTATGTCACAATTTTCTGTCGAAGCTTTTAAGAGATTGTACGATTCTCCGTCCAGCCTGATTTTTGTCGACCGAGAGACAATCGAGTCGAAACAAAGAAAGTAATGAATCGCGGCCTCGATTTTTCGACACGGCTTGTCGCGTTCTCTTTTCTTTTCACCGTGATCGATCGGCTTGTACCAGTAAACACAGCTACGGAACATTCTCTATTAAATCTCGTCAAATTAATGGACTTCTTTCTCATGTGTCCTAAGTATTTATCGTGATATTACAAGCGACATACGTTACGTTCCTTTATTGAAGATCATAGATCGTACATTTTCGTTGGCATCTTTTTATGCGCAGAATGTTCTTATATAGTCATTCCGGTGCCATTATTTCACCATGCATTCTTGGCGTAGTATCATAAACATTCCGATGCAGTCGGTACATTCAAATTATGCATCGGTATTGTTTCTCAGAAGAAGAAAAATCTCTTGACCCTTTGGCCATTGTTATTAATTCTGTTTTTCGAAGCAGCATATATTCATGCAATAGCACCTTAAAGTTTTTTAATAATCAAGAAAAAGGAATGAATGGATAGTAAAAAAATTGTTTTCAACAGAGATATTTTTTTTATATTTCAAGAATAATATTTTCCTCGAGTTATTATAAACGTTACTACGTAACAAACATGTTGTTTTGTTATTCTTGCTGCCAAAATTCATTTTGTTATATGTGTTCCAATGCATTTCCAATAGCCACTTTGCTCGTATTCGCTCTGATGCATTTATCAGCGTCGAATTTAATTCGATTTCGAGGTAGAAATCGACCGTCTAAATTCTCCAGTAGCTGCACAGACCACCTCATTCTCTCTCTCTCTCTCTCTCTCTCTCTCTCTCTCTCTCTCTCTCTCTCTCTCTCCAACTTTTCCTAACAGAATGTTTACTTTTATTGTTGCATTTTGAGTTTGTACGAAGGACAGAAATATTGACCGGTGCTATCGTCTCTTTCTCACTATCACGCGAGGTCTCTATCTTAACCTTTTTTGTTCTCTTTCGTTTTCCCAAGAGAAGTTCTCTTCCGATTAATTATTCATCGTCGCTTTGCCAATATCCTGTCGTTAGAATGCCAAGTATCTTTGGCCCCATTCGCATGAAGCTTCTATTCTACAATTCCTTCTCGTTTTATAGTTCACGATCTTCTTTATATCGAAAATGCCTTACGGCCTTTACTTTCCAAGTTGTAGAAATCGCAAAAGATCACGGTAACCGTACGTTTGCTCACATCTTTTTCTCATGAGAAAGATTCTCAAACTTTTTACTAAGCTCTGAGAGTTAAATGTCATAGTTTATTAATTAATTAAGATTATAGACTAGCCTCGATTTAACACAAAGAGTACTTATTCAGAAAAATTATTATACTTGGATGAATAAAACTAATTTAAAATGATCAGTGTACAAATATTGTGTTCTGTTGAATTTTATGAAAATTAATTAAATACCATTATTTAACGATGAATTCAATATAACATTAACATTTAGTCTACATTAATAACTAAAAGATTAGTTAACTGAGTATTACATTTCGCGTAATCGATTATTTCTATGAAAATGGACAGTCGCGATAATAATTTAATTGGTCATTAATTGAACTGTGGTGATAAATACTATGCGCAACTTGATCGGCTTGTTATCGGAAAAATTAATAGAATTCGATGTTTAATTCGTTCTTGTGGTTGTTTTACTTTTTGTTATATTAACTGATCGCACATTCATCATAGGATTTGCATGCATTTCCAAACTCACTTCAGTCGATTTAATTATTTCGTGCGATTTCTCCACTTTTTCCTTTTTTTTTTTCTTTTTATATTTTTCAGTTATCGCATCAATTCGAATTCGAGTGAAATTTAAATTATAATTAATTGAAGAAATTATTTTATCGGCAAATTTTTCGATGTAGATAATTTATTTTTATTTTTATTCACATATATATATATATATATATATATATATATATATATATATATATATATATATAAGCGAATTGATATAGAACTCGTTAGACATTTGATCTTAAAATATAATCATGTGTATTTCGTTGACAGTTAAATGTGCCATTTCCACAATTTATATACACAGAATTGAGAACGTAGAAGTATTTTTTAATTACGAATCGATGATCATTACCGTTCTTTCATCATGTTTAATTAATTCATTTTACGTAGAAAACGAATTCATTTTCAAAATGATTTTATTCGAAATGATATTTTAACTTATCCAGGAATATATGAAGTATGTTTTTTTTTTTATTTTGTTAGCCAGCCAAGAAGGACATAATTATCGTGCGTACCAACCATGTTATAATTATCAAAGTCCAGTGAGAAAAAATTGTCAAAAATATTCACTCATTAGAAAGCGCGAGGTGAAAGTATATCGTGTAGAAATAACATTTTTATTCTATTATGCCGATGATATAATTAAAATTTGTCATAATGCTTCGAGACCTTTTCAAAATATTATCCAAAGGTTTCTTTTTGATCTTGGATATTATTATCTTTTTGTTACGTTGTTGTCATTTATTTCTCATCTTACGTAAATTATAATTTCACGAAACTTTTACGTCGTAAAATTTAACGAGTTCTTGAAACCATTATAGTAAAGAAAAAAATTTATTTTATAGGCGATGACGTGCATTATATACACAAAGAATATGATTAAACAATAATAATAATAATAATAATAATTTAGACTTTAATATCATAAGATTTATTAGTAATTCAATACATGGTAACTTTTTGATAGTTAAAAAATTTCTTATTTTCTTCAATAATTTTCTTTTTAATGTTCCTCTATTGCCGTAGAATCTCTAAGAAAAATCGTTTCTCTGCACGGTAACATGATCTTTCGTGGTGGGCTCCGAGCATAGCTTTCACGATATATCGGTTATAAACGAATGCTTTTACCGTAACAGAGATATAGCGTGTGCATCGTTGCGATCTGCACTTCACAATAGAAATCTCATAAATGGAATCATCCAACCGCTTATGTGTCAGTTAGCCGCGATATGTGAAGAGGATATGCGATTTATTATAGTATTACGCGTACATAATTGCTGATGATTTCAGCAAAGCTACGGGCATTTCACGCGTCGAACAACAAGTGCATCCGTTATTATCAATGTCATTGTTCTCTTTCAGAATAAATAAATTAGTACCGGGATAGAATTTATTTGGGACAAATAACAGTAAACCATATCTTTTATCTTGGGATCAATATAATGGATTTAAAGGTCCATTAAAAATGTCAGATGTGGTAGGTTCTAACAAATATTTAGGACAACGTATATATTCAGAAAAGCACCTCTCATTTATGTATGCTTATAATGTATAAAGAGAATATATCAAGATTAATCTAATGTTTTAACTTACCCTGCATTTGATAGAAGGCGGTGATTCCGACGCGATCTGCACCGTCAAAAAAAACTGGCCCCTAAAAGCAGAAACGTTGTAAAAATGAACTTCTCGCTTTACTCTTTTCGGTGAAATATCGACGTAACATCGCTAAGCTAATAAATCCTCCTTT
This sequence comes from Vespa velutina, assembly GCF_912470025.1. Lineage (NCBI taxonomy): Eukaryota > Metazoa > Arthropoda > Insecta > Hymenoptera > Vespidae > Vespa > Vespa velutina. The sequence continues at coordinate 3,914,641 of NC_062198.1, read as the reverse complement.
TAGCTACAGAAATGATGGATAGTGTATATTTATTTGGAAATAACTCACGAAAGAAGCCAAATGTCCTTGTTCGATAAATTTTTAATTTCTCCTTTAATAAACAATACTTATTTTTCTTTAAAGATGAGAATGAAGAGTTTTCCTCTTACAGGAATTTTCCCTCGTTAGTTACGTGCACTTACCGAAACACCGATAAAGTGTAAGAGTTTAAGTTGTTCGAGGAGATGTTGGATAAGATCCTTATTTGTGTGCGTATATTGTGCCATGCTCTTATTCATTCGATTTAGTATAGTTTCAGTATTGGCCAAAGCCAATGCCATTGCCCAGACAGCATCATACGTTTGAGCAGCAAATTTCGAATGAGTTACACCTCGTTTCGCAAGTTCCGAAATGAAGCCTCTGGTTGTCTGCGAAAGAAGTCAGTTTTGTTAAATAAATTAGCAAATATTAATAATATCTCTAATATTGGCTAAAGTCCTTGTACCGAAAAAGTAGGTTAAACATGTTCAATGGTACATTCGCTTTAAAGGATATATTGCATATTATATCGTTCTATGAAATAGATCCGTACGATCATGCGAATTTGATATGTTTAATATGTTTAATGCAATACATTAATATATGAATCAATGTTTACTTGTGTTCTCATCGAATCACGTTAACGTTATAAGTCGTTTTAATAAATGTAAATCTTAAAGGATTGAAAGAGAAGAGACATCGGAAGAAGACTAGTGAAGGATCAACAAAGTCTTGTCTTATAAATGATCGAAATTGCTTTTTATCGATCATGTACATATCATTCTCGAAGGCTTTTCTATGGTTTCGTATAATCGAGATCTCTCCGCTTATCAACATACTCGTTGATACGAAATTAATCGATCTTGATCTATAATCATCTTAATGCGATAGCTCTGATTATAGATTGAGATTTTTTTACTAAATTGAATGGATTATTGTATATTTGCATGGATAAAATCGAAAATTGTATACATTAGAATTTTCTATCTATAAGATAATTTTTTAAACAATCTTCTATCATTTCAATTACACGTTGCTTGTATAATTCAACGATATCATTTAGATCGTTGGTTTTAGTCTTTTTTTCTTATTATCCGTGTTAAAATTAATCTATTAGAACATACAATCTTTTAATTGTTTCACTCTATCTATTTTACTTTAGTTTATAATACTTAATTATTTGAATTCTATTTTGTCGTTTTCGTAGCGAAAGGTCTATTTTTCTTATGTCCTTGAGAAACATCGACGCACGAAGTGGAATGGTTTAAAGAAGAGAAGTGCCCGGCTTATTTTTTCCCCAGAATATTTCATACGAGAGAAGCGAACGATGACAATTGAAACGTAGCAGAAGTCGGCCATTCGCCGCCTACACGAAATGTTCGGCTTTCAACGGGCCAAAGCAAGATTATATATGTATACGTGTGTATATATATATATATATATATATATATATATATACACATATATATATATAAAATAAAAGAAGTGCCCTGTGACGCACATATTAAAAGAGCAGTCGCATACTTATGCAGTCGGCGACGCAATCGGAGAATAAAACAATAGAGTTTCACATTTTATTTGAATTTTAATGTATCAACCGATAAATATTAAGAAGTGAATGTTCTTTAAAGTAGAAGTGTAATGAAAGAATACGAGTATCCTCTTTTCTTAATTCAGTAAAAAATTTCCTTTTATTTGTTTAACTTTGTAAAGTTATTTAAATTCAACTAAATTCAACCTATTCATTAGTTTGATTACCAGAGTATAGCAATTTTGGTAGATATCGAGAACGTCAATAAAATATTCCAAGTATTCTCTTTCTCCGGCTGAGCGTTGCTCGTTTGAATCAAGAATATGGAATGCCAGTGACTTCATCTCTTAGTAACTTCAACAATGATAAAAGCTACAAACAGCTGCAAACTAGCTTTCTTCTCTCTGCTTGCTCCCGTTTTCGCTTCTCTTCAGAAGTTTATGATTATTATTATATATCCGTGACAAAGAGAATTACCCTAGATATTATTATATCTAAAAGTTTTCTAACATAACATGCGTAGTGTTTCTTGCCGTCAGCTGAGAAAACAGTAGTTTTTCTCTTTAATTGGTAATTGTATGAAGCGTATCGATATATATATATATATATATATATTAACGTTTGATCCCTTTTATTATTATAAAGATTATTACACTTTGGCTTAAATCGACAAGGACGGTAGATAAGTTTCCAAGTAATATCGTTTTCACGATTAATTGAAGGATGGAACGAAACGACCAGCACGATGAGAACTTAAAACAAGAAAGAGAAGAAAGAATGCGAAGCTTAAAGTGGAAGACCGAGAGTAAGACGAAAAGAGATTTTCGTAGACTTCCATTAGTCTAATTTGGATCGTTACGTATTTTATTATTATAAATCCCGGCTTTTATTAACGGCCACGTTCGATGTGTATATATATATATATATACACATACACATATACACATATATACCTTCCTTTCCTTTTTTTGATTAAATATTATCGATCGAGACTCGATCAAGTAAAATCGATTTGCCTGCATTTTAGTCAAATCTTACCAAGCCCGAAAAGCTGGTCTCTCCTTTAAGAACGGAACCGTAGCTTTTAACGATGATCAAACCATCCAAAGCCTGCGACAACTGAAGGGCTGAACATTCCTCGGGTCCTGACTCCCACCAATCGTTTGTCATCTCGGATGGATTTGTCAGATCGATGGTGTCACCTGGTAGAATCCAGGCGTAATCCCCTCCGTGCATACCGAGTTTCCAAGCCTGGAAACAAGGGAAGATAATACAGCTATATGGATTATTAATCGTCCGTTCTTTATTTAACCATTTTCGTTGGCTCCGTATTGGAATTGTGCGAGTTATTTTCGTGATAATGTCGGCCAGTTCTTTCCTGAAATTCAATTTCCTTGAGTACCTGCTTTCTGTGTTCCTTTTCTGTTTTTGTATATTCTTGAAATTTTCTGGAGTATGTTTAAATAGCTTTGCTTTTTATACTTCATTTATTTGCATTTAATAACAGAACTAGATCAATCGGAATTATTGTCAGAATTATCGTAGGATGAAGAATTCTGACTAAAGAAATAGATGATGGATTTAGACATTATTAATGATTATTTTTTTTCCCGAAGGATAGACACCCTTCGATATAATGAGAAATGACATCAAGAGAGCCATCCTTCGTAAAGTCTTTATAAAGTATATATACGTCCATTTGCCTTCTTTCATTTATTTCTGCCTTTCCTTTCTCCCCATTCGTTTCTTTCAATCAACACCGACCTTTAACTACTTTTAAAGCAACGACAATCGATATTAAAATGTTACTTACAGTACTAAAATATCGTATATCGTATAAAAAAAAAAAAAAATTGAAATAATTCATAAAATATCTTTTCCAAAAAGCAAGAAAACATTGCGTTCTCTTTGAACCAAATACACGGATTATTGATGAAGGAACAATGTTACAGTAGAAATAGTTTCCATTCTTTATCTGAAATACTTTCTAGCAGATAGTTTTAACTCGAAAAAATTGAATTTTAACTTGTTCAACACAATTGTCAACGAATGTTATTCGATATTATGAACTCCATTGTGTTTTAATAACTTCAAAAATAGAAAATTTTAAGCCTCTTTGAGCATCGATTTATTTAAAGAAAAAAGTCATTCTAGTGAGAGAAATACGAGTAAGGCAAATGATAGTCTTTACCGAAATCCCGAACGAAAAATAAAGAAAGATAAAAAAGGAGAAAAAAGACGAAAGAAAAAATCGATACAACCATCATTTCACAGTATCGAACTTTCTCTCTGCCGTAAATCGGGTTCTTCTTTCTTTACCTTGCACTTCAACTAGGAAAAGTAGTAAAAGTGATAATAAAGATATATATGGTCTAGAATTTAAAGTCCTGACCGCCGAGATTAATAGTAAAAGTTATTCAGAATTTCGAAATAGAATTTTTTTTATTTTATGAATTCGTTATTAATTACATTAGTTATAATATTTGTCACATTGTTATTATTTTACCGATCTTATTATTTTAGAGAATTTTAAAGAATTTCAACAAAAGTATGTTCCAATCGATCGCGTGGAAAATTAAGTACCGTTCATTGATAGGTAGAAGAAATCGTTGCCGTTCTTTCTAGCAAAAGAAAAAAACTTGAGATTCGGTTCGCATGACTGAAAATGCATTTGTGCGAAAAATTGAAAATCGTTAATGGAGAGAAGAATTGTACATTTTTATTTCATTTGTAAAAATATAAATAATGGACGATTCGAATCGTAAATTTTATCATTTATTTTTGTAAGAAATAATTAAGAGATTAGACGTCAGATTATTTTTACAGTTATGATACTTATAAAACTAAACAAATAATCAACGTAGAGAAGAAGATGTAATATCTAATATGACCTATAAACACTAAATATATAATTAATATTATTAATTAAAAAAATTTTTTTTTATCCTTTATCGTTTAGAAAATATTCCAAGGAATTTAGCAGATATTCAAAGATATGTATTTCGTATAATAATAAATGACCCTTGTGAGAAAGTCCATTGGACCGTCGAGGGTATGTGTGCTAAATATTCCAATATGGAACAATATAAATTGTTATTCTGTAATATTTTCGAATAAAATGATTGATCGATATAATTTCTTACTTATTTCAATTATTATTATATCTTGTGCGAGATCGTGCAATTTATGCGTTTGTCACTATATAACAATAAAAAACAACAAAAGAAATTGAAAGAACACAATCGATAATTTGATGATAATAACAATATATTTCCTCGTGCATGATTATGTTTTGTTTTATATAAAGTAACAACAATGGCCTGAATGGAAAGTTCAATTTGGGCCATCGATGGCTTATATGGCATTCGACGTGTTTAGCGTCATGAATTAAATTTTTATATTTCATTTTGGAACTTTTCTCTTCTTCTTTATTTCACTTTTCACATGACTCGTTCGTATCCTAATTTGATGTGATCGAATGTTACAAGGAGAAACGGTAAATGATCCAACCAATTCTATTAGGATCGATGTACTCATTCATAAAACTAGACACGTTAATACGTCATTCTCTCGCGTGCGTTATTCACATTTATCAGGAAGTACAAGTAAGAAATCGTTTTTCATAATTCTTGTTTCTTATTGTATGAGTTATAGATATATAGAGGTGGAGACGAAAATATTCTCTCGGATACCAGAATAATAAATGACTATTAAATATTGAAAAAGCAATGGTCGAATCGATTCGTTTGAGTGTCAGGAAAGCCCGTTAGAGATATTGCTTAATATAATGTACTCGGTGAATGCTGACGATCGGTTTATTGGATCGTTCTTACGGTTGACCAAGATCCGATCGACCAGATCGATCTTTGCAATTTATAAAGAAGAAATTCTATTCGTCGAATTGTTTATCATGTGTTCACATGAAGATACGCACAATTAAGTCGCAGAAGTTTTAAGAGCCGAGATATATCTTAAGAGCAACATCTTTATTTTACATCCTTCCTAAAACGGAAGCCATTAGGTTTTAAAGAAACTTAAAAGCGCAGTATCTCTTGTTCTAAAAGATATCCGCTTTAAGGAATGCAACCCTGACAGATTTTATTTTCCTCTGACGTTTTTATTTTAGACTTCGTAAAAGAATTTTTCAACGTTTGAAATAACATGTAAAAAGTTGTTTGAAAAAAAGTTTTTCTCCCAATTCGTATCAGTTCTTTTCTTTTACATTAATTTTTAGTAAAACTTTTGCTTTTGAAAATGTAGAACGTGTGCGACGACTGATTAAACTTCACTAGTTCTATTGGATTATAATTTTAATGTATATGACATACGTGGTATTTAGAAAGAAATTCAAAGTATTATGTAATGTGATTTTATGAGGAATCGTAAGCTTGATAATCTTGGCATATTCCATTGTTTTAACGCAATAACATGCGAGAGGGATGTTTATAAAAAAGTGTATGATGTCTACTAGAACGAGAGTGGATTTTTTTTTAAAGGAAAAATTTCTGAAAGTACATGTATATAGCTCTACGTAGTACATACTCTAAGAATGTAAGATACGAAACTATATACGTAAGTTTTATAATAATTAGTACATTTTCTTTGTACCTGGAGATTAGATTAATCAAAGATATATCTTTCGATGTATATTTATACAATCTGATTTGAATTTAAAAGTATCTATTGTGCTTGAAAGTTATGTGAGATATTGATTTATAAACAAATTCGATAACTATTTTATAAATCATGATGATAGATTTGAACATTACCATTGGAAAGATTTACTTTTTCGAACGAACTCCTATTATTATTTTTCAATAAAATTATAACATAGTGCTTTCGTAAAATATACAAAGTTTGAGCTGAATGAGAATAAGAAAGATGAGAGAAAAACTTACCTCACAAAAGATAAGGGGCGCTAGTCGTGACGAGAAACTGCTGATGATGATTCGTGTATCGAGTTCCTGTAATAAAACGTGAAGTTGATAGAACGTGCGCGTAATTATCTTGTAATTAACGAGCCGATAATGATTACTAACGGAATCGAACGATGGATTAGATGGATAAATAGTTAGATAGATAGATAGATAGATAGATAGATAGATAGATAGAGAGAGAGAGAGAGAGAGAGAGAGAGAGAGAGAGAGAGAAAGGGAGAAAAGGAAACTCACGTAACGATCTGCAAGCGACATTGTTCGTTAGAAAGGGGATAGTCAAAGAGACGAGAGGATCGTTACGAGTTTCTATTCACGAAACATTATTCGACAAACATTTTCTTTTTTCTTTTTTTTTTTTTTTCAGATTTCAATGCTTCGTGAATCATTTCATATTTTAACACTTTTTTCGATCATGTGCTTGTAATTTTTCGAAATATCTTCAGAAACTAAATAATAATAAATCATCAATTCAATGTGTTTTTTACGTTGACAGAGATGACGCGTCATCACACATTTGTATTTTCTTTATTTGGTCTTCAGGTCATTCTGATCGTTTTTATCGCTAGCTGAGAATCGTTCGAACGACGACAAAATGTCTCCTCTATCCTTTTGATAGTATTGTTCCCAGGGAATTCTCGTCGAAACGATTCTGTAGAATTGATAGTTTTACGAATCTATTACGCGTATATGTAGCGGATCGATATCTTTCGTCGAGTTTCTCTTTCTCTCTCTCTTTCTCTCTTTTCTTTGTCTATTTTTTACTCCTCTTCTTTTACCTCGGTTTTTATAAGGCTGAGCGAGTAGTCGGTAACAAAGACTATTCTTCTTTATACTCTTGTTTATACGTTCGAACAATGCGAGAAAAGTTCGATTTACGCGGGACTTTCGGTTTGTTGGAAATCGTAAAACGTAGTTAATGCATACGAAAAGTAGGTTAATAATTCCACTTGACTTTCGACGCTACGTTGCACTCGGGTGTTTCACACGTAGTCGCGAAAACGACTAGGGCCAGCCTTCCTTGAACGGAGCGTAAGAGTAATTGCGTTCGCCTCATTTAACGCGTCGACCTAATGGGCTTTAATGTACCACCCTAATTCTTCTTCATAAATTCCGTTATACAAAAGACTGGGTACCTTTATGTAGTATCTTCTTACGTGACGCTTCTTATAACGAAAAGTTTTAAGAAGTCGTCTCGTCTTTCGATAATTTTCCAATTAAAACCTTTCGAAATCTAATTGGAATTTTTGTAACTAAATAGAGTGCTGTGGTGATTATGTTCCTGGAAGAAATATTCGAAGCGCTTTTAGATAAAATAAACGACGTGAGAATTTGCTGAGATGAAAAGGAAAATTGATTATATTTTATATAGTTTGAAGCTAACGTGGATGCGTTGAGAAACTTCGTAAAATTGTAGCCTGTCTTACTTTTAAAGTTCGCAGTTGTTCCTTGTAATCATTTTCAGCGAACGTGATGGTTGCCGTGCACGTGATATTAGCTTGTTCCAGCTCCGTTACAAGATCGTTCACTGCCTGCAACGATATTTCACAAATTTTTAAGAATGTCTTAAAATTTTTTCAGTTGTTTATTGATTAAACGTATTTATTAATACGTTCCGTGCCACGTGTAGGATGGATGATACATGTTAAACTTTACATTCAGGCCACGTGTATAGACGTTGACATATTTATTTAATTCGATAAAAACATATATTTTATAATAAATATAAATCCATAGAATATATTTTCATTAAAATAATGAGGCGTTATACAAAATGTAGTATAGAACAAAACACATAATTAAATGATTACACATGTAATGATTGTTAAAACAAGAATATCAATCTTTGGTCAAAACATTAAATGGCCTAAATGAAAAGTCGAGCAAAAACGATTTGGCACGGAACGTGTTAATCAAAATCATAGGATTGTAATTAGACTCGTCATTGATTGCTTACCAGAGAGTACATATCGCCAGTTTGTGAAAGTGCGGTGACAGTATCCCAACCATAATGTTTGATCAAAGCTATCCTCGCAGAATTGTGACTCGAATCCGGAGCAACAGTTCGTAAGAACAATGGAAATTCGGTCGTATCTGAGAGAGCAGGCGCGGTCGAGCCAAAAGATACTTGAATCACGTTCCAGTGACGTACGATCTTTGCCAAGGTTTCAGTTACCTCGGAACATGCTGTACCAAGAAGAAGAGGCATCAGCTTGTTAGTTCTTTTTGAGTAGAGAGCGTGGAAGAATCTGTCCACGGCTACGCCAGGATCGCACTGAAACATGAGATTGGAGTAAATTAGAAGAAAGAAAGTATTAAGTTAACCTAGATTGAATTTATGTTATCTTGTATTATTTGAAATTTACTATTTTCTTTGAAATAAGTTTGTTGTTGTGTACATTTCATTATTTATTATATATAAATGGAATAAGATTTAAATAAGTTTGAAATAATATTCTACGTATTTGTTTATCGTGAAAACAAAGAATTTGTAATCTTAAGAGAAAAATATCGTACAAGATTGAATTGGATTTGCACGCAGGATGAAAATATTTTTGGTGTAAAGTGAAGGATTATTTCAATTATCCTTACAAAAGGAAAAGGATGGGTTTTGGCTACCTGTGATGTCACTTGACTACCGAATAAACGGAAAAGGAGGTTTATACAAATTTGTTAAGTCCAGTAAGATGAGAGAAAATCGGGTAAGTCTTAACGAGTAATTATTCAACGCGCCTTGGCTGAGTTGGAAACTCGAAAAAGCTTAAGTGTCTTCTTCGTGCATCGTGAGTCCTCTCATGACGGGTCGAGAGAAAATAGGAACTTCTTGATTCAACTCCTGTTCGAGTGCTTCCCACTTTACGTTTCGTTACAATTTCATTGGGTTCGTGTCGAGGACTAGCTACTTGAATACGAAATTCGAATGTTAAGTTATTCTGTGTCCAGATAATCTAAATATTAATGAAATAGTTAAGGTAATAAAAAAGAAAAGAAAAGAAAGGAATTATTATATTTTACATGGATCCTCGTTAGTTCTTTTTTTGCTTAAAATATTATATGTTTCCCGATATAGTATTTAGTATGGCACAGAGAACAGAGATAAATATTAAAAGAGTTTTTATATTCGAAACGAATATTTACAGAATTTTTAATGTCACCTTTAAAACGTTTTAATCAGGCCCGTTTTGTTTGCTGTTTACACTGTGACTATAAAATTAATTTTCTTTTCGTTGTATTTTATAAAAAAAAAAAAAAAAAAAAAAAAAACGGAGCTCATTGATTTCTAGTATTTTATTTCGTTCCTGAATGTTCTCGCTGATGTAAAAATGATAGTTTAGTATTTCTTTTATTTCCTGATTCTGATGAGACTCATTTGCTACTCTTTTTTTTTACATCTTTCAGTTTTAATTAGTACCCTATTGGGAAAAAAGCTGAACGTACGAAAGAACCAATACGATATTTGCGCTGTATTCCTCGGCTCGTCAAATCTCATCTCATAATTAAGTTAAAGCTCGATGATGGTTAACTCTATCCATGGCTAAGATGAAAGTGTAGGGGGACTGTAGTATCGCGTTCGATACTTCACTATTCGTTAAAATGGAAAAAAAAGTATTTAAATCTGGCGTTGCACATTGCAATTTCTCACGACAAGGCAGATATTTCGGTTTAATAGATATCGAAAAATCCATCGTAGAAGTTTCATTAATATATATGGAAATATTTAGTAACAAATTCACCAATCCTTTTCTCTCTTCTGTCGTTGTCCACTTTTGTCGAAAATTCTCATTATTATTTGATATTTTACATGTCTTCATGTCGGTACAAAAATATTTATAACGGAGATTCTTTTGTAACAAATCATGTCTATACATTTTTAATTTTTTTTTTTTTTTTTTTTTACATTTTATAACTTCGCTTTTTTAAGAACGTTACAAATATTTGTGTGTAGATGATTTCTTTTTAATTATTTTAAAATTAGATGATTAAGGTTTTTTCTTTTTTTTTTTTTTTTTTTTTTTTTTTTTTTGTTATAAGTATTACGACATTGGAAAAGTATTCAAAGAAAATAATGGTAAGGGTAACCGACTTGTAGCTGGAAACCTGTTGCGAAAGGAATTCAATATCGATGGATACTCGATTATACGTCTTTGTCCATATTGAAGAGTTAGATAACGTTTTAATTAGATTTATATTTTGTCAAGAAATCTACGTGTGAATTTATTCTTTGTACAATTAATAATCAAACGATGTATTCTCGAATTTCTCTTTTTCCTCGTATCATGATAAATATAAAAATAACTATCTATATGTTATGAGAATATTTATTAAATAAGTATTTTAATACTACCGATGATATTGAGAATTCGAAAAAGTGAAGCTGAAGAAAAGCTTTTGAACATTATTTGGAATAAGGAGCAACATATTTACGAGATTATAGAGATGCAAGTTCCATGCACGATATTGGAAGTTGTAACGTGACGCTTCCCTTAACGTTGACAATCTTTTTTAAAAGTAACGCAAAAACAAGAAATAAACTGTGTTTATTATTTCGATTATAGTCTTTATTTCTTATTATAAAGTACGAATTTTAACTACTTAGTAATTTTAACTACTTAGTATTTTCCAAATTTTAATCATGGATTTTAACTTTAAATTAGAGGAAAAACTATCATTTCGTGAGTCTGTAACAGTTTCTAACCAATTTGTGTTCGGTCGAGTGGATGTTATTACTTGTTAAAAAAAGAAAAGAAAAGAAAAGAAAAAAAAACGGAAGCGTGTTGTCGACACTTTTCAAGTAGAACGAAAAGACGTTTAGCAGATTGCGAATCGTTGCCGATAAATTGTTACCAATGCAAGCCGAGAAGACAATGATAAAAGTAAAGAAGTAGAAATTCGAAGAATAGAAGAAAGTTGAAATAGATTTTTAAATCGTCACGGTAAACACTGGAATAAAACATGTGACAAGACGAGATGTTTGGTAACTATGAAAAATACATTTTTCTGCAGTGTAGATATATCGGATTTTTAAAACGTTTCCTTAAAATATTCATAATGATAATATACTCAAAATTCAAACCATAAAAATTAGATAGAAAAGTTTTCTTTGTTTGACATATCAATGACATTTAAATCATATATTTTATTAATGAAAATTTAAAAATATTATCTATTTCTTTATAAGATACAATATCAAAGATATTATATAACTCATATCTCAGAGTTAGAACTTTTCGAAATTATAATGCATAGAATTGAAGTTAGTGTTGATAGAGTTCACAAAGAATTCATAAGATTTCTTAGATATATCTAGATAGAGAATTCAGAATGTGGAAAAAGGAAAGGACGATGATGCATAGGGGGTTAAAAAGAGAGAACAGGATGAAGGATGTGAAAATGACCAGAGGAAAAATCGCGAAAATTTGAAAAGGATCGATGCGCTGAACCAGCAGGTGTACTGGCCTCATGTTGATCTCTTTTTCCGGAGGTGTTCCTCGTTCACCATTTTGCCCATTTCTTTCATGCTTCTCTCCGATTCTCTCGTAAAATGCTGATGCCATATGAAGCCGCGCTCGTACGTCATGTGGCGAGGTCGCGCGATAAACGCCAGCTGGATAAAACATTTTCTTCTTCGGCCGGTTGCCTCTCGTTTCTTCCAAAAGCCCTTATGTTTGGGGAAGAGAGAGATAATAGAACAGAAAACGAGAAGAGACTGGTGTATTTTGTGATAGGATTGTTCGAAGCCCTCCCATATCCGAGATAAAGAACCTCAAGACTTTTTAAAATCTGGTTTGAGTGAATCACTAATGTACCGAAAATCAGGTTAAGTACTCCATGAGAAAGTTCGAATATTAAATTCAATCGTAAAATCGATTCGGAATTTTTTTTTTTTTTACTTTCAAACTAGTCCACAGATAAATTTTTAAATTGTTTAATTGATCTCGAATAATTAAGTTTATCATTCGATCTTCATTCAATCGAAATCGAGTACCAATTTACAATATTTAGATATCTTCGACTTTTTTATTCAGAAAGTTTCGAAAGAATTTGCTTAATTGTTCTTCTTTCTTTTTTTTTTCTTTTTTCACCGTATTATCTTAGACAATAATAAGAACTAGCTATTCATATAAACAGCTATTTGTAAGAGAAATAAAGATAGAAGCGACAGTGGAAAATTGGTTGGCTGCTAATTCAATCAAATTCCCTCGATTACGTTTCATTATCACAATGGAGTCGATGATCGACATTGAAAGAGAAAAACGACAAAAGTTGGAGAAAGAGAGAGAGAGAGAGAGAGAGAGAGAGAGAGAGAGAGAGAGAGAGAGAGAGAGAGAGAAATACAATGTGAAAGTTTGTGTTCTAGCCAAGAGACTTTTTGGATATACTTTCGTATTAATACCATTAGACTTGTTTTCTGAAACTGTCAAATATTTTATAATCGACAATTGTATGGTTCTCACAATTTTTTCACAAACGATACACCAACTTTGTAATATATATTATTGTTAGATATGTGAGTATACTGAAATTTCTATAAGCAATTTGAGAATCGATCTTAGTAGAGCAGCTTGCCTAAGGCTATTGGCCACTCGAAATCTCTTGTTATACGTTGTAAAATCAATAGTGGTACGTTGTAGTATGATACGGACAAGGATTCTTGCAAAGGAGTTATTATTCAGACTTTTTATTTGGAAAAAAAGGATATTATAGATTCTTTGAATCGAATTTGAAAACGAAAGGAAAATACAAACGACACGTACGTTTCCCGTCAAAATGCAAATGGGATTACTTTGATAATAACATCCAAAGAAATGTTTCGTTTGTTTGTAATGTATTTGTTTGGAATGACAACTCAATGAAAGTTTCTCTTATTAACTTGAGAATTTTAGAATTCTATAGGATTGACACAATATACATTTCTATCATACTTCCCTTTAAAATACTTATATTATTTCTCAATTTATCTTGAAAAATTTCAACTCTTTTGTAAGCTTCGCGCGAATTCTGCATAAATTATTTTTAATATTCGTATCGTATATCCAATTCTCGTTCGAATATTTCAACTCGTTTTCAATGAAGGTTTTGAAAAAAGAAAAATGATTCTTTACGAATGTTTAAAATCGCATCGAATTTCATTCAATTCAATAACGAGAAAAAAGAAAGATTGATCCAGTCGAACAAACGCTTTTTCTAATTCCTAAAATACGAAGGACAGATCGTACATTGGAATGGTAAAAGGTATTACGATGGAAGATAATTGCGAGGGGCAGATGAAACGTAGAAACGGTAGGAAATGGCGAACACATACACAGAAAGTATCTAAAGCGTTGTAATCGTACGAAATTGGCTCTGATTTCGAAATTGAAAATAGTCTTGCCAATTTCAAAGAAGTTGCCATAATCACGGAAGCTTTTATCGAATTTCTAATTGGCCATTTTCACGTTCAAATTGTTGTCACGTTATATTATACCCTTAGACAGATTCTAGACAGTAACTGCAATTTGCAATTTCTCGAGTGAACTTTGTGCATTTAATCAGCGATACAGCTATAAAATACGAAGTCACAACTTGCTCTTATAAGTGAGGAAAAGTTCAACGAAAGTTACCATAGTGTTCCCTTCCGAAATTTCTACCTTTAGAGGAAATTCTAGAGAAAATATTTTCACGCGGTTACGTGACAAATAAATTTTACGCTCTGCTTGTCGCTCTTAAACACTTTCGATTTTCTTCGCTTCTTATAATTAAATATTTCCAAATATTCACGCTTGAGCCTTCTTCGTAACACAATTTAATTCAATTAAAAACAGATAGGAGTGATCGTAGGAAAATTATATTCAAAGACGTAATAAATTTGTATTATTGTGCAGAAAAGTATAAGTATCGTCGCTCGATTTCGTACTCGAAAAGTATAAGTTCGAATGCTCGACGAGTCCTCAAGATACCGAGAAAAAATTTAATTATACGAATCCTATTTCGAGGATCTCGAGTATTTCCAACGTGAAAGAAACGATAGAATTTCTCTCGTATTCGCGATAAGATCAGTTGAGTATAAGTATAACTAACACAAGTGCACGAATTCGGGGCGGATGAAAGTTCGATTATCCCGTAAATCTGCCCTTCCATATGCCGTTCCGTGAAGAACACGATGTGATCTCCGCTACATGGGGAGGCTTAAGGATTTTAAGGGTTTACGTTAGGTGTAACAAGAGAAAGCAAGAGATAGAAAGAGAAATGATCTAAAATGAATCGTGTCGACGTAGAAGAGTACGCTAGAACAGTTGGCAATTAATCAAAATTTTGTGCTTCCTCTGAGAAATATTACAGGACGAAAGTTATCCCTTTTAATTTAACCTTTGATTTGAGAATAATGCTTCGAAGATTAAGTAAGTAAAACTTGTACGATTACTGTGATAACATTTAAATGGTTTATATATCATAAAATTCGTCATTCCTTAATTATTATGAGCTTTCGTATAATAATGATCTCATAAGGTTAAAAAGGATTAATTACTTTCTGAGCACGTCACGCGTGAATTATGGACGGATATGAACTTGTGGGACTAGCTAATTAAATATTAATACATCAGTTGAACTTGTGTTGAAGTATCGATATATGTATCCTGAGGTATAATATCTTACAAGTTTTCCTTTGATACGTGTTATTACATCGTATGTTAGGAATTTTTTAGAGGAAGAAAATATTACATGGAAAAGGAGTAAAAGAAATGTATATACATTAAATAGAAAATACAATCTAGCGTGGCCGCTTTTGATCTCTCACGTCTTTAAAAGAGAATACGAGCTTCAACGTTATGTAAATATGTGCAAAACATCGAAACGCAACTACAACGACGAAGGGAAAAAGCGTTTTGTATGTCAAGAAAAACCGTGTCATCGATCACGCGCTTTTTCCCCACTTCGTGAGAAAGCTGCTATCGCGAGCTTGAAAAAGGCCGAACTTGAAAAAAGTTCGTACGCTGGGTAACGTAACTCATATCCGATTTTCTTCGAGTTACTTTCGTTATTAATTTGTAGATATTTCACGGGAAAAGTAAATAATTTACGTTTTGTCGTTCGGAGAATTGGCAAGGCCAATTACGTGCAATTAATTGTCGAACTAATTTCCGAATTGGTTTGAGTCCTTGACGAAGAAGTGTAAATTAGTTTGGCTTCGTTTTCACCAAGTATGCGCCCACGTGCGAACGCTTTAATTTAATTAAAATATGCAGATGTGTTTGGTGAATACAGGACTCTCATTCGTCGTTAACTTTAAAATCATCTTGTGGACGAGCGAAACATCTGGATCGGATGATCCTCCTCTCTATTCTTTACTGAAGATCAATACTGATAAAAAGAAAATACATCTATATAAATAGAATATATAATAACATGTACCTATCATCGTTGTGTCATATCCAGAAGTATGTGTTTATTTTTTTCACCTATTTTACTTTTCTCCAGCTTAATCAGATAATATCTGACGAACGCAGTGTGTTATCCACGATAACTCACTTTTCGAAATATTAATCAATCTCTATGCTCGTGGGACGAAATTTTTCTTCAATAATCTCTTCTTTTTTCTCCTCTTTTTTAAAATCTCCATTTATTTTATTAACGATGATTTTCTCTCATTTGCAAAATTTTGATCGATATCTCGCCGAAAATTTTCCCCTATTTTTATTTTTAACAAAAATATATTCGGCATAATGATAATAGAGATATTGATACAATAAGAATTATATATTAATACTATTAAAAATATATATATATATATACATATAGTAATATAAAGGAATATATATGAAAGAATATGATAAAGAAAGTTGAAGGTGAGAGTATATGTTCGCCGCGAGGCTATTTTTTCTCCGAGTATAGAAAGAAACAACTCGAATTTCAATTTAGTTACTTTTGAAAAGCTTTCTCAATCGCATAAGGATATTGCTTTTATGGACTTTTGTTGGAAGGAAGAATGATTAAATTACAGAATGGCCTTTGGCATACTTCATTCCACTGATGTAAACAGCTCGCACATACAGAGATACTTCGGACAAACGCATATAAAAGCCACGTGGTGCTTCGATTACTCATTTAATGAGGCTTTGAGGAAGGGTCCAGACGGCGCAACTGCGTTGAATTAAGGGAATTATCGTGGAAACATTAAATTTTTGTCTCCGTTCGTTTATTTTCCTTAATGAAGATGAATACGTCCGTAGTAGCAAAATCAGAGTTAGAAAATTTCACGAAGAGTTAAATTCGTTAAATCTCCAGAGAGAGAGAGAGAGAGAGAGAGAGAGAGAGAGAGAGAGAGAGAGAGATCTAATTGAGTTTCTCTAAGCATCCAAATTGGCTCTTATTATCAATCTGTGATGTTAAATGTTGAGCTAACCGAAGGGATGAGGAAGATTCCTTTGATCATGCGCTTATGTCATGATTTTGATGAAAGCCGGTTTCGTACGTGCGCTATTTCATTTGATAATGTCACATATTTATATCATTTATTTATGACTTTTACTTTCTTTAATGTATCCAATGTAATAAAAAAAAAAAAAAAAAAAGAAAAAAAATTCTGCAAGTTATAGTCCTTTCCTTTTAATTTGTGCTAAATGTTCCTCTCGAAGGTAAAAATTTTCATAATTCTCGTGCGAGCTTATTACTCGCGAAAAGAAACATTTGCATTCATTAAAAGGAAAAGTGGCAGATTAATTATGTGATAATTAATGTACAACGTGTCGTTTCTTTAAGTGAGAATGTCTTATGCAGTCATCATCGTGAAAAGTATTTATTTTTTTATAATTTTTCATTGAAATAAAATTTTTCAAATCTTTTTAAAGTTTTGCACAAATTATGACTATTTTAACTAAATTTTATATATATATATATATAAATTCATCTATTACAATTTTCCAATTAAATTGCAAAGTTACACCCGATTTCAATATAAGTACTTTAAAATTATAATATGTTATTATAATGATTGTACTTACAATGCATAAAAGCGTAAACTGAAACGAATGCGTTATTATAATGTAAAATTATTAATATGACAATAATAATAATGCCTGATAATTATGGCGATAATAGAATCAAAACAAAATCCGAGGGTCAAAATTCTCCAATAAGTCAAACATTTAAAAAAATGGAAGATGAGCACAATGAGAATTGACTTGCACGTGAATAATGCGAAAAAGCGTAGCTTGGTCGAATAGTGAAGGCCATCGGATTGCTTTACAATGTAATAACAATTACAATTCAAAAGACATTTGTTTGTCAGGATGGGGAAAAAAGAAAAAAAAAAAAAAAAATAGCGAGGAAAATAGAACGAATTTTTCACGGACGTTTGACGAACGTTTTCGGGCGAACAATTCGAGAGTGCAACAAGTTCAGATCGGTTGAAAATAAAATTGACGCTCGTACTTTTGTTCTTTGTCAGATTTTGAAAGTATGTGGAATGTCTATCACGTCACAAAATGAAAGTCGATTTTTACCGATTACATGTTGCTTTTTTGTTAAAATATTTTACGTTTTGAAAGTACCATAATTACGCAAAAATTATTTCTTTGTTTCCTATTACATGAATAAAAGTATTGAACTATAATTAAATAATATAATCGATACGAATCCAATAGATTTAAAAATCTATATCTGTTTAATCCGTTGTTTGAGAATTATCGATTGTAGTCTTTTCGTAGCTGCGTAGGTGGAAGGTTTCGACGATGAGAGACATGATAAATAATGTGGAATAATTAAAGTGACTTCGAGCGAACAACTCGTTAATGGGTAATTGTTTTGAGAGTAAACGTGTACGAAACTACAAACCATGTAACTATAATACCATGAACTATAATAAAATCAAGATCAAATTATTGCTTTGTGCGATGTTCAATATCCTTATACGTTAAGTTATATTTTTCAATAATATTCTTATTATTATTAATAATTTTCATAATAAAAGAAATATCTTTAAATTTTTATAATTTCTAACATATCTACATATATAATATACGTATATATATATATATATATATGTGTGTGTGTGTGTGTGTGTGTGTGTGTGTGTGTGTGTGTGTGTGTGTATAGATATATACACGGTGTGAAAGGAAAGGGTGTTGCGGTTTTCGTTTCGTTGAAGCGTCTACGAGAAACTCATAGCAATGTCGAGCATCCATTGTATACGAATGAATGGGCGTGCATCGTATTTGAATCGCTCTGTGCAAGAGCATTGTGCAGATCTATTTCATGATCGGTCAATGTATTGTTACCGAAGAATATATAAAGTACCGTTCCATTGGTAGAAGTAGATAAATTAGAGAATTCAACGTTTATCGGAACGGAAATTATTGTTAGTTCGAACTCATGAATATTCGGATTTTGTCATGAGAAATGTATTGGCTTAAATTTTATCTATTTTGATGAAAGTTCGAATATGATATTTTAAATAAATTAATAAAAAAATAATTTAAAACGTACTCCTACCTTAGTGTCATTATGGATGAGACGCAGATGAAACTTTTGCAGAATGTTCATCTCGTTGACATGATCGACGGCCAATCTAGCAGCTTGCAATTCGCAAAGTCCATCAGATCTTGGTGCTTGTCCTTTTGTCATCTCAAAGAGTCCTAAGATCGTAACGTTTATTTTCTCGAAGACACTAGTATTCGTCACAGAATCCTCTTCCTTTTTCTTCTTCATTGTCGTTTCTTCGGCATTTATAACACGTTCGATGTTCTCATGAACAAGATCCTTTTCGATTTCACCTGTTGACGTCGAGATAGGGAATATCGTTGATTCAATAGTCGAAACAATTTCCACTTTCGAAAATACGTCTGTCGTCGTTGATGAAATTTCAGACATTTGAAAGACATTCTCTTTCTCTTCTATCTCTTTCATTGTCGAACTCTCGATTTCCTCCGTTTTACGTTTAAGAGGTACGTCTCTACTTGGACTCTTTGGTAAATCGGGTGGTTCCATTGGTGTTGCTGATTCCGTTGGCTCTTGAACATCAACCTTTGGTGGACCAAAATGACGTCGATCAAATTTCTCAAGTTGCGGGACCACGAGCGGTGGTTTATGTGTCACTTTAACGGGAAACTTTTGCGAACCTTCAAAACCGACGAATGGTGCATCTTCCTCGAGGATTTTACTGACGTTATCGGTAACAAATTTTATAGACGTCCCATTAAGACTCGGATTAGTATCGTTCTCTTTTCTCAAATCACATAGGGTTATGTTCTCGCAAAGAATCATGAAAGAATCCGTGTCATTGACTACGAATGGATTTCCCTCTCGAGAGGAGTTTATGATCGTACGACTTTTCTTTCTTCTCTTTCGTTTTCTCGTACTCAGTTCATTTCCTTTCATTAAAAGATCTTTCATGAAAATGTCGTCATTAAGGATAAAGACAGATCGGACCAATTCATCGGTCGAATGTCTAACTTCTGATCGACGTGGAAACTTGAGGATGCGTTCATTCTTCTTTTCAGTTTGAGCCATCCACTGTTCTTGTTGTTCTTCATTGTCTTTGTCTCTAGAATACTCTTTATTCTTGTTCGTTAAAAGTTGTTTTGGTTCGTGTTCACGTAGCTTTGATTTCTCGTAATCGCACGGTAAAACACTATGAAGGAAGGTGAGAGCGATAAGAAGGAAGATCAGGAAGTGACGAAAATGAAGGACCTCGGAGGGAGAAAACGACAGGAGGTGACGAGAAAGATGGCGACTCGTACGGCTGCACTTCATAATCAGTCGTCGTCGTGTTTTCGACGACTCGGACTGGCCCCTTGGATTTTCATCGTCTAAAAACAGAAATACACGATGAACATTAATTTCTCTAAATGTAACCATCTCGCTAAACCAATGAAGTGTTTACGTCAACATAATTACTTCGATCGCTCGACTAACAAATTACAACTTTGTATTGCAATTTTGTTTAAACTCATCAGAGGTAACTTTATTTTTTTAAATTATTAAAGATTATTTAATTTTTTGTTTGATTACTCTTTATTCATTTTATGCGAACGTTTGACAACATGATTCGTGTTCTCCATCATGAGATCACGTCGTCATTAGTTTTATAATATAATCATTGATCTAATTTTATAATAAAATTATAATCTAATTATATTTCATTCATTTCACTATATTTACAGAAGATATATTTACATTAGAAAGAAAAGATGAATTATCTTCTTGTATTTCTTCTTTTTTTTTTTTTTTTTTTATAATTGCTCTCTAACTTACGTATAGTAATATATTATCAGTGACCTGATTTACACCGATCAGATAATCGATAAATGTCAAGAATTGAAAACGAAAAAAAAAAACACAAACATGAAATGCGAAAATTTTAATAATGAAAATTCGATTGTTTTTTCTTAACGTAAGTAAATCGAGCGATCACTTTTGGCTCATATTTATTACCTTCATATTACTCGAATAAATTTGCTTGAAAAAAAGTTTTATTAAAATGATTTTTTTGATTATTTCCTTGCTTTTTGCATTAACGTTTGAATATTAATACGTGCAATTTAAAGTAACAAAATATTTAATTAATATTTATAAATATTAAAGCAACGAAATATAAAAAAAAAGGACAGCTCTTGGTTAGTATTAAAGATGAGAGTTATTTATCGGCAAAAGTTTAAGTTAAGAAGATGTAAACTTTCTTAAGAATAAGATCTCGATTGCTCTTTCATTTTGATACTGGATTTTATAACGTAGTTAATTTAAATTTATTTGAAAAAAAGCTATAGTTGCGTCGACCAATGAATTTAATATACATATATAATTATCGTTGCTTAATAATGCAAAATTTTTAACAACGTAAAACTAAAGTTCATGTCTCTTTACGAGTATATTATGACAGTTTCTAATAATTACATCTAGATGTAATATTTTAAGGAAAGAAAATTGAAATTCAAAAATAAAGTTAATATCGATGAGAATATATTTTGATAGATGAGAAAACAATCGTGAGAAGAAATTTATATATTTGTGCGATAATATTGGAACGTAATATTAGTTGGCCTATTTTAGGTAGGCAATATTACATTTGCAGAGAGAGACAGAGAGAGAGAGAGAGAGAGAGAGAGAGAATGAGAGACAAATAGAGAGACAGAAAGAGAGAGAGAGAGAGAGAGGGAGAATGATAGAATGAGAGACAGACAGAGAGACAGAGAGCGAGACAGAGAGAAGGAGAGAGAGAGAGAGAGAGAGAGAGAGAGAGAGAGAGAGAGAGAGAGAGAGAGAGAAAGAGGGAGAAAGATAGAACGAGAGGGAAAAGAGGCAAAGAATACTATCGATTTCGAGAAGGGAACTGTTCCAGCATCCTCGATCCACTTCTCAATGACGAACTTCTTGCTATAGAGACTTTTGAAAGAGCTCGTAACATGACACACTAGTTGCGGGATTTGGACAATACCTTTGATCCGCATTCTGTCGATTCGAGAGGTAGACATACAGATCCGTATTCACGCCTCCTATAATGCACAGGTATATGCTACACCAAAGGACATTGTCTGTTACTGGTCAATCGTTTACAGTCCACCGTACATTAATGTTCGAGCAAATGAAATATTATTATCAAATTATCAAATTATTGTGTTTAATGCTAGATTCAAATACTCCTTATTTATATCAAATTGAACAAAATTAATTTATAATTACGATTTATTCAATAAGACAGATCAAACATCTGTCGTACGTCTTCTTATTCTACAGTAGTTATATTTTTAATCGATCGGGGCAATTTTGATGCTTGCCATAGTTTTATTTCAATGTCCTTGAAACTAAGAGAGAACGGACTAGAACGTGACACTTTCGATAAGCACTTGGTTGACAGAGAAGTGGAAGGTTCCAAGTCTCATATTAGGACAGACCTCTCGACCATTTGACCTACCACACCATATAAACTGTTATCATGTATGCTATGTGTATCCCAAGAGAGTTAGAGGGACGGGGAAGAAGAAAATGAGAACTCAGAAAGAGAAAGGGAAGAAAAAGGAAAAATTGATGAAAGGACTCTTTAACAAATTGACTGTCTTTGGATCCATACTTAGAACGTAAGAAAATATTTATACGAAAAGATTATGATTCTTTTGAAACGATAATCCTGTCATTGCTTTCTTATCGGAGATATGTATTAAAAAAGAGTTCAGACAATTTCAATAAATTCTATTGTTCGCCATTCTCCCGAAGTTGGGATAAAAGTATAATCTACATATAGTTTTATGAATGTATTGAAAAAATATTTTAGACAATTTATAAAGACAAGGCACGAGGGACCGACATTTACTGGGGATTTGAATGGACGTTTCGTGGCATAATCGGAACCGATGGTACGTGGCTTATGAATATGTTAATATTCTCTGAATATTTATGCGTATAGGCTTTCCGATTTAAATATGATATACAATATACATGTATCAACGTTATAATATTTTATGCCGAATGTATATTTACATTTGGTTTTATAGATCATATATATATATATAAAAGTATTTTATAATGTTCAGTAGAAGATCTTTAAGTATTAAATGCTTTAAAGCATGAATTGTTTTTAACGGATAAGAAATATCTGAAACAAAAAGTATTTTCAAGTATTTGGAAGGTATTGGGAAG
This sequence comes from Vespa velutina, assembly GCF_912470025.1. Lineage (NCBI taxonomy): Eukaryota > Metazoa > Arthropoda > Insecta > Hymenoptera > Vespidae > Vespa > Vespa velutina. Next base: position 3,891,550 of record NC_062198.1, on the reverse strand, counting down.
ATAGCCAAAATCGTAAGTAGTTCGTTACGAGGTGTGATTGTATTTGCAGATTAACATCATTTCATTCCCGACGCTCGCCAATGAAAATACGCTGGATTTTCTTTCTGATGATTGCTCTTATGTGTCTCGAAAGGGAGAAAATATACTAGAAAGGAGAGAGAATAAAAAAAGAAAAGGAGAATGGATCGCGAGACAGTTAGAAAAGGAGAATGGTAGAATAGAATAAAAGAGGAAAAAAAGAAAGTGAAAAAGAAGGCGCGGAGAATTTTTTATTATCTGACAAAGAAAAACATCTCAGTTAGCTTATATAAAATCTTCTTAATTTTTAATGAATTTAATTAATGCGAGAAGTACATTTTTTAATATTACACGTCATTAAATAAACTTTCTTTCTCTCTCTTCTTTTTTCGATAGACATTTTTGTCTTATTAAACGGACGATAATTTAGCTGTACAGGTGTCACATACTATCAAATAGTTATGAAATTATGTGGCAGAAGATCGTTTAGTGTTAGAGTATTCGTGCGGTTTAAAGCAATTAATTATGGATATGTAGAAACTTGTTCAACGTGAAACGTGTGGAACGGACACGCTACCCTTAATACGTGATTTAATATTTCATAACGTGACAGGCTTTATGCGATCATCGCCAATTTATGCATAGATATTTTTCTCAATCATTGTAATATATATATACATATATATATATATATATATATATATATATATATATATATATAATATTAACAATGCATAGATATTTTTCTCAATCATTGAAATATATATAATAAAAAAAAAAGTAAGTTTGTTGTCGATTGAATTCGAAAATAACAGAAGGAAAATTATTATTTTCCCTCTGTTATACGTTAACTTTCGTTTCGACTTTTAAAATTTGCATTATGCTATATCACGTCATAAAAGGATCAGAAACGTAATATAAAAATCCTATCCATCCATTCTTTTTATTTAGCAATGTATTGGGACACACCAATCATCCGTACAGTTCGTGCAACAAATATTAACGATCTCTATGAAACAAGAAGCCTCTGTAAAATTAATTTGCTATTTTCTAGAAACGTTATCAATGGAATTTTATGGATTGGACGATCGTGAGAGAAAATAATGAAATATTTCGAATGAGTTTTATTTTATCACGTCATATATGAGCTTGCAGATATGGACAATGAAAATAAGTCACTTATATGTGTATATATATATATATAATATAATTAGTGAATCTTCGTGTGAGTAAATTCCGTTGAAATAATTGTTATCAAAATAATTAAAATTTTAAGGTTTATTAAAAAATGCACGAACAAATTTTCAAAGATATCCTCGCTCAAGAACTCTATGGATTCTTTTTTTCCGTGAATTTTTATCTTAAGAAAAAATCTTATGGGATTATCCGACGAGTTTATATACCACAATTGAATTCCCGAGAATATCGTCGTTGTCGTCTTATGCAAAAGATGTTTGTAATAATGCACTTTTCGATATTTTACAGCAGTTGCGATGAAATAGAAAGCTTTTAGCAATTTTCATTCTATTTGTGCGTGATAATAATAAATGTATAAAATATGAATCATTTTTCAGAAAATGTTTTACATGCCTTATGCGAGAATACTAAATTAATTTACATAGTGATATGTTAAATTAATATATGCTTGGGGAAGACATATCTCGCCATTATATTTCTTTTTTTAAGAAGCCTCGCTGAAAATTCTTTTGTTGAACTCGTCGGAAATTCGATCATAAAGTTTTCCAACCGTGGAGTTCTCTCCTCGTTGTATTTTAAATTGTTTTTAGATTTGTCAGAGACCTTTGGGAAAACTCGTCGCTAGTATAACGAGCCTTTTTATATATATATATATGTCTATATTTTTAAATTAATTAATTTATTACTTTGAGAATATCGTGAGTATGAAATTAATTTGTTTAAAAATTGGATAATAAAAGGCATAAGAATGTCTTTTAATCTAGATTTATAATTATAAGTTTATTTTTACATTTTATAATTTTCAACAAATTAAAAGTATATTAATCAACGTACCGTATTCTCCTTATATATATATTATATTTCCGCTTCATTTTCAGCATTTCTATCGTTGAAACAATTTCAATCGGATATTTCACACGAATATATAGGACGTGTCCAAAATTTTAATTTTCTACGTATTTATGCACGAAATTACGCTTTAGAATTATTTTCAAGCTTGTCATGTTCAATCGAACGAATGTCACACACTATTTCACATACGATTTTCATCTGATCTCGTACCTTTTGTTAGAAATAAAACAACGACGAGCTTAATGTTCACTTAAATTGCTTAATGACTATTTATATAAGCGAAAGATATTTAAACATCGCGTTTTTCACAAATTCAAACAATCGTACGAAAAGCTTATCGTATATTATTTGAATTTTTCGTTAGATTTTTTAATAATTTCTTTTATCGGGTATGATTATTCGAAAATAAAAAAAAAAAAAGAAATTGCTGAAAAAAGCGACGTTCATTATACGAAAACAACCGCGTCGCGTGCTGGCGGTCCGCACACTGTCGTTCGGTCAAACTCGAGGAGAGCTCTCTCTCTGCCACCAGAGAGAGTTTTCACGACAGAACCTTCTTAGCAATGCGCAGACGCCTCCCTCTTTTCCTCGGATTTCCTAGACTTTCCCTTATTTTTTAAATAATAACAGAAAGAGCATTCAAAAAATATTTCTCTTATTCCGATTACATCTTTCTAACTTTCAAACATCTCTTTTATTTTTTTAAATCTTACAGATCAGCTGAATGGACTAGAGAGCTCATAAATATGGAAATTTCCATTAACGATCAAGACGATGTTTCGAGTAATCATTTAAAATGATCATTCTTTTCGATAGGATTTTAAATAGGATATATTGATGTTTCAATCAAGAAATAATATCAACTTTTAAGTAATATCCACTTTTAATTAGTTCATTTATTGTTTCAAGTAATAACAAACTTTATCGCTACTTAAAAAAAAAAAAAAAAAAAAAAAAAAAAAAAACAGTGTCGAAAGTTATTTCATTAGGGTTGCAACGGTGTATCATTTAATGAGTCAAACTAACTTAAGTAGTTTAATCTTTTCAGCTTGAAATCTATTTGTTGATAATTTTTTATCAGGTTTCCCTTTTAATAATCTACAAGTTTCTTCGTCGGAGATTTCACCGGCCAGCTGGCGTCCGACATTAATTTCTTTCAACACGATGAATATCGATTTTTGCGAAAAGAGTACGATTGAGTTATGAGAGAGACTGTCATTTCAATCGTTCTTTTAATTATAAAGATGTTTGTTAAATAATCGATTTATCTTTTAAGGCTGTCCATCATCTTATCATCGAAACGTGCATGACATCGGTATTAGTTATCCAAATATTTTTCCTTTGAATTCCAACGAATAAATATCGAAGTATTCTCTTTTTCAAACGACAAAAATAAAAAAATTCACAATTTCGGTAATATTATAATTATTTAAATGATATAAAATCTACATGAAGTACAATAAATTAATAATTAAACAATAATACATTATCTCGCGAATATGGATTTTAGATTAGAGTTACTGTTATTGCAGCTTCAGATGCAGCAACCTCCATGTGATAAGATCTGGGTCGATAGTACTTGCAATATATCGAAATCTTACGGGATCCAAGTACTACCGAGCGAATGGCTACATATTTCAATGCTTTTCCAAAATCATATATCTTTATTTTTAACTTAACATGAAAGTACTTTCATTTTACATTATTAATTTTACTTTGATAGGTAATGACATTAGATATAGTAGTATTCTTAAATTATTTCACAGGGAATCCTACTGGATGATTCTAATTATAATGTATTTAAAATAAACAATATAATAATCAGACTTATATACCGATCTAATTGCCACATAATGGAGAACAATTTTTTTTTTCTTTCATTTCTCTTTAGTTCATATTTTGTTAATATTTATTGAATTCATATATGCTAGTTGCAAAAGATGATAAATAGCCTTAATCGTAATCCACGATCAAACAGTTTATAAAAAGAATTGGAACATCCATGAAGGAAAGTTTCTCTCAAATAGCCGATAGATAAAAAAATATGGACATAAAAATTTATTCAACATTTTTCCGACGATTATAAATGATAGCTAAGCCGAAGTTCTTGTTTATCGTATTTTTTTGGATCCACCATCTGGTCTATACTTACAAAGAATAGATTACGCCGTTGTTCGATAAAAATCACCATCGTATCGTCGATGCGGTTTTGGGATTAACGTCAATAAAAATGTTTCGCATATTTACGATAAAAATACCTCGCATATTTACGATAAAAATTCCTTTTGAGATTTTCTACGGCAATCATATCTAATTAAACCGACGAACGAAATCCCTTTCTTTGATTTCTTATCTCTTTATCATGTAGATTTCTATTCTTTACATTCGTAAAAAATTATCCCTTGTTTGTAATCTTTGGACACAGAAATTGTGTTTCGTACTTACAAAGTCAAAGCAAAAGTTAATCGGTTGATTCACAGAGGTATTTCGGCTTCAGACTTGACAAGAATTTGCTAATTGGAGAAGTTAATGAAAGCATAAAAAAGTATCCCGTAAAGGGAAAAGCTAATTCGTTCGTTCATTTCGATGTTTTCTTCTTTCATCATATTTATTTCTCATTCACATTTAAACTCATTGTGAAGTTTCGCATTTCTAAAAATAAAAATTATGGTTCTCGGTGTAAGATAAAATATCAATTATCAAACGATTTGTCCGGCGAGCGCTAACAATAGATTGAATGATAAATTTCCAATAACAATCTTAAAAAAGTTTGACAACATTTAGAAAATAAGCTTATTGGACGTTGTAGGTAATATCGAGTTTTGATGGAAGGAAAGTCTAATTTTCGAAGGACTCTCTCGTCAGCAACATCGAGGGATATAATTTCGTTAAGCACAACAAACGTATCAATCGATCGTCGTCCTTAGACGAAATCGAATTTTCGATGGAATCCTTTCGTAGAAGAATCTTTCGTCTTTCAGTAATTTGAATGAAAAAAAAAAAAAAGAAAAAAAAGAAAAAAAGAAAGGAAAAGCAAAAAGAAGAGTAAAATATATTCGATTAAACTACCAAAAGTATTTGCTCACTTAAATTTGTTGATAAACGAAAAAGAAAATGCAAGAATAAAATTACTGCCGAACCGATTGAGTTTATTTCACATTACGTTTTCCATTCCTCGTCGCTTTAATGGGATTTTCGACCGAGTCATAAATCAATTTCGTTTTTACGATCTTATGACGAAACGGAAAGAAAGAGAGAAAAATGGAAAGAGAGAGAGAGAGAGAGAGAGAGAGAGAGAGAGAGAGAGAGAGAGAGAGAGAGAGAGAGAGAGAGAAAGAGAAAGAGAAAGAGAAAGAGATTATGAGAAGAGGATAAGAAGTATAAATCGAATAAAGAAAACGTCGAGAATCGATTTATATCTTTACGTTAGTCGTTTGACTGTGTATCCATCCGGTCGACATTATTCGGTCCTGATCGAGTTAACATCCTCGTTTCGCGGCTAACGTAAACCGATTACTTGGACCATCCATAGACCACCGACGGGACAACGGCGACAACGAGAAAGAGAATGAGAGAAGAGGTGGTAGGGTGGGACAACAGGAGGGTGGTCTTTGTGCGGTGACAGCGATGAACTCTAGGAGTTGGGCTTACCGAACATGTCTGTTGTTGTACGATCGTTGAAGACAAGGTAACGGGTTTCGCGTTCCCATAACTTTAAGGAACTTGTTAATTATATTATTGAGCGACTAACTTTTCTTCAAAGTTGTTTCTCATGCTTCATGTACCTTACGAATCATTTAACGTTAGTTCAAATAAGTATGGGATGGCGTCGATCGAAATAAAATTATTTATATTTTGAAATGATTGCAAGAATATGATAGTATTTTTATTTTTCTTCAGAATTAAATGATATTGTTTTAATTATCTTTCGTTCTAAGAAATTCTGATTTTCTATGTAATTGATTGTTTCATGCTTGTACGATATAATTGAAATGAAAAAATGGCAAGTTAATAGTTTCAAAGATGTATTGATTAAGTTTAGAATAGGTTAAACAAATTCATAGCTCAAAGTTAAATTATTTGTTAGATTAATTTAAATTCACGAATATGTGCTTTGAAGTTAGCATTGCCTAATTCCCAGTTGTACATTATAGTCCGAAGATTTGGAATCCTTCGCAGGGAATCCATCTACGTAATAGTTCCCATTAAAATCATGAGAAATAGAATCAATGAGTTAAATTTCTTCATCCGCTTTTAGAACTTGAATCTTTATCGATTTCTTATCGTCTTTCGTACTAAGTGTAATAAGACGATGAAATACCTTAATTGCACGACCATTTCGAATCGTATCGCGTATTTTGAGATCGTGTCAGACTCGAGATCTTCAGTAGTAAATGAGAAAAGTTGACTAGGAATAAGATATATATATATATATATATATATATATATATATATATAAGATATATAATATATATTCTCTAGTAGAGATTTAAGTGCAAATATATTCTCATTGGTTAACCAGAAATAAGAAATTTGGTAGATTTAAAATATCACCGATTAAAATGTTCGTAAGAATTAGAGCGTTAACTTACAACGTTTGTAAATTAATTCTCTAATGCATGGATACATATTTGTTTGTAGTTCATTCTTAGGAGTATTACCGAGAATAGAGAAAAAAAAAAAGAAACGAAAAGGGAAGGAAAGGTTAACTGATTAATCTAGCAGTGAGTGGAAAGGTTGTGTGATAGTTAACTCTTGCAATATAAATCATTGCGATTTATGCCTGGTCTAGATCCTAACGATTTATGTTCGCAAGGGTCTTACTTGATCCTTAGCCAAAGAGAAAAACGTAGTTCGCACTGTAATCTTCGTGGCTTTGTTTTTTACTTAAAGGTAAAATATATTTTCAAACTTTCTAACTTTCTTCGCGATTTCAACTTATACAGTTATTTTACACTTAGAATTTCAATATCTTTAATCGGTTCGACGATAGTTCAAGAAGTATTTCGAGCCTTAAAAAAGAAAATAAGAATGGAAAGAGCATCGATTATGCTAAATCTTGAAAAGATTCATATAAAGTTATCTTGTCGTTTACTAACAATATCCATTTTGTAAATCTTTACGGAGATGGCTAGTAAAAGAGACTGCTAAAATATTATTTCTTGGATGAAACATCGTTACGTCAGAAATGGAGGACGAAAACGAAATGTCCGGAGCTCGATTAGTTCTCTTCCGTCCCTTCTTAACCCTGTAACCTTTCTTTTTCTTTTTTCTTTTTCTTTCTGTCTAACGCTCGCGCGTTCGTCCAGTGAAAATTTGATTTCCCAGTCCGAGGGCAATTCCATCCTACGAACTTATTTGCGGTATTGGGTTGGATGTTGCGAAATAGATCACAAGAAGTATTTCGAAGGGCTCAGGTGTTTCTTTCGTGAAACGTCCAACGATTTGTTCCGAATTTAATAAGGATACCTCTTGTAACGCGTCTTGTAACTAAAAGCCAAAAGAGGAACAGAGAGAGAGAGAGAGAGAGAGAGAGAGAACTCGATAAATCAAATTAATTTATCTCTTATGCTTGCATTTCTTTTTATAAAAATAATATACCTGATATAATTAATACCCAAAAATACGATATAATTTAAAACTACATTATGTTCAATAAAATGAACATTCTCTTATACAATATATATCATGCTCATCATTCATGAATAATGTTTGTACTTTCTGTTTCATTTTCTTTTTTAATATCTCGTATACGTAATTTTCGATAGTTTGTCAACGATCGATCGTCTCTTGATCTCCGATAAAAATACGATTTTTTTGTTGAGACGATGTAACGCCATATTAAAGTCGCGTCAGACAATTTTCCGTTGCTTGGAAAAGCAGAGACTATTGCGAGAGAACCAATATCCTGAACACCCTTTCACTCACGAGCTTGTATCCACACACATATTCACACTTACACATGGACACCTTTTTTCCGGTATCTAAGCTTTGTTCATTCTCCTCCAATAACTACCAATGAAATTTACGCAAGAGATTTTTCTATCTTCAATGAGAAAAGTACTCGTTTATTTAAAATCATGTATTAAAGGTCGCACGATAACGAATCCAGAGAAATTAATGTTATGAGTAATTGAAACAGTTTTGGTGCTTAATGTGCGGCTGGCACGTACATATGTACAAAGAGAATTCGAGAGATGCAAGTTATCCGCGAAACTACAGTTTCGTTCTAAACAAGCAGTTATCTATGAACAAAGCTAACCGAACGTGATGGTTCGTAAGCGGCAAAATTTGAACGCAACAAAATTCAATCATTCATGGAATGTATTAATTTATGTTAGAGTTAGAAACAGGTTTTCTCTTGGCACAAACCATACAATCTCATCTCGATCTCTTATTTCCTTTTCCCTTAGGACCATTAATCTGAATTTCCATAGATAACCAATGTCCCGTAAAAGAAAAGGTAAAAAATAGGAGGATAAAATGCACTCGTTGTAGTCGAGATATGATCGTTGAATGGAAGCTTCTTCTTCTTTTCCCTTCTCTCTCTCTCTCTCTCTCTCTCTCTCTCTCTCTCTCTCTCTCTTTCTATCTCGTCTCACGAGAGAGCAGTTTATCTGACGAACTTTGAGATTCTTTTCTGTATTTCTCTTTGCCGGATGATAAGTTCACTAGACGATAGTTTATTAAACGATTTGTTTGTGCTATTTCTACGTTTGATTCAAAGCCAATTTGTAGTTTTCGATTGTATTAAACTTAAAGGCGAATTCGGAATATTTCGAAATTGTTTCAGAAATGAAGAAAATTTGCATGAATAGTTTCCTCTTTTCTTTCTATCGTCTTTTACAACGATTTGTTATTGCTAGTTTTAGAAACGAAGGAAATTTCTAGGATGCATACCACTGATATAATACACACTCAAGCTATCCCCTTTTGTCGTCTAGACCATGCAAGTGCATAACGTGGAAATGGTATTGTTACAACGACGACATGCTTCCGGCAATGTCGTTGGAATTCAGAATAAGAAGCCGTCATCTGGAGAGAGAGAGAGAGAGAGAGAGAGAGAGAGAGAGAGAGAGAGAGAGAGAGAGAGGGAGGGAAAAAGGAAAATGTATTTATCTGAGGATAACTTCGTATAGTTGAAAGAATACAAAAATTGTTTTTGGTATTTTCAAAATACACGTACGCATTTTATTTATTTGAATTAATTAAACCTTGGGTATTACTACTATTTGTAGTAATACCCAAGATACTATTACAAATAGTATTGTCATGGACATAAGTAAACATAGAAATCAATTAATATTATTATTTTCATTATAAATATTTCGTTTGAACGATATCAATCTATCTTTGATCTATGATCAATGGAAAACTTTCTTTAAAACGTGATATTTTTAAAGAATATTTTCTGTAAGTCCTAGAGAAAAACTTTTGCCGAATGACTGATATTTTTGCAACGTCATCGTGATAAACCTTTCGCGAAGAATGAAACTGTTATTTTGCGGAAAATATCCCACGAGAAAAATTTCGTCCGATTTATCATTACATTTTATTTTAAAGTACATATCCCAACGTGACAAGGACGTTTTTTTTATATTATTCCGTCCTACATCTAACGTAGTGAAACGTTGTTGTTTCTTAGATTCCTGGGAAGATAATATATTTAGAAGCAACGCATGGTGTGAGATTAACACAGATTATGTTCACAATATGTCTAGGAAAATCTATTCACACAAGCAAATGAGAAACTTGGTAAAGACATTAACATAACTCGTACCACATAGTATATAAGGAAACAAGAGAATATCCTTGTTCGTTCATTTATGAACATTCTTAATGCTTGTTAAAAAATAAAAAATAAAAATCTATCTTAAGTTTGATATCACTTTTCCATTAAACAGAAAACGCTTTAGATGAAATGGTTTTGAAAGGAAGAGGTTGTACTGTTAAAACCATTAGCCTTAAAGATAACCGAGAATTCATTGTAAACGTTTGAGGTTTCCTTTGATATCATGGAATGAGTAGAAATAACGGAAACATTTTAGATTCCTTTAAATTTCTTTTGACGATTGTCTCGAAAAGAATTTCAAGGATACCTCAAATATAATGTCTTCAATAGCGACGTGACAATTACATTTGGTTGAAGATAGAATAAAACTGGGACAAATAAGAAATTAGTTTTCCGTAAAGATCTGTGCTCGGCAATTTAGAATTATAATAAAATATATATATATATATATATATATATATATGTATATTGCATAATACATTATATAATATTTTATGTATTACGTATGCATAATATTTTGTAAAAGTTATTTTCAATATTTCCAACATTTGTGGAAAAATGAAAAGCTAAAGAATTGTCATTATATTCTTTGTTTCGAAAAGTAGACAAATTTCAAAGTAACATACTCGAGAAAAAGACATACTTTACTTCCGAACGAAATCATCCTCCTGACCCAGTAAAAAACTTTGCCAAAAGAAGAAAGGAAAAAGTAAATACGATTCGAACATACCTTTGAAGGTTCTTTAGGATGTTAATGAAGCGAAATAGAGATTGTAGAACAGTATAAGGAACAGATGGAAAACATTTAGGTATTCACACGTGTATTTCTTTCGCGATACAATTTCGAACATCGAAAAACCAAAGGGAAAAGTACGAAAGAAAAAGAAAAAAGGAAAAAAAAAAGGTCGAAAGGGAAGGAGACGAAATGGTTGACTGGTACTACTGTGCCAGTCCGCGTGACGTCAGAAATGAGGGAGAGAAGCCTGTTGAAGATGCAAAGGAAGAAGGAACACTCGAGGCTTTAGCTGACGTGGCTTTACGTGCCAGTATAATGGCCCTTGTCTTCGCGGTTCCAAGTTCTATTCAAGCTTGAGGCGACTCACCGACCGCCGAGCGACACCACCGTCGTTAAATCTGCTTAGCAAGCCTCGCCTTATGCTTCCTCTTTCTCTTCTTTCTTTTCTTCTCCTTTAACTTTCCCCGTTTCATTCCTTCTTCTTTTCCCTCTTCTTCTTATTCTCTTCTCCTTCTTCTTCTTCTTCTTTCAGTTCACGTTTTTCATTCGTCCACTGTCCTAGACTCTTTTCTATTTTGTCATTTGTTTTACAATTAAAATAATAATAATTTTGTTTTCACAATTCTGTCGAATACAATAAAATGTTAAAAAAATGATTCCCTTCAAAATAATCGTAATAGAGCGTGGAAACTCTCGTTGATTTTTTCCTTATGATTGCATATCTTGTCCCCCTTTCTGTTTTTTTTTTTTTTTTTTTTTTTTTTTTTTTTTTTTTTTAAGAATCATAGAAAAGTACGGAATACAGAGAGAACGAAATCAAACCACCCAAGGGAATCGGATCTACGTTCTCTCTGACGCTACGGTAATCCTTCGTATTTCCCTCTCGACCTTGATTTACTCCGAAGTAACTCCACTCGAGCTTCATCTACCTACGCGCAAATCCCGTCTTCTTCTTTTCTATCTCACTTTCGACCGGTACAAATTGAATCGACTCATTCCTTCTCATTTCTTGCTACGTCGACGCTTGATCGTAATGAGATCCTTCGGTACGGATATTCGCATGACTATTCAAATGCTATTCCTTGAATTGGCATGAGAAAAATGTTCGTCTTCGTTTTAAACAAAGATAAGGATGACGTAGAAGGACATTTACATCTAGGAACGAAAGGATGCGAGACACGTTGGGTTGAACTCTTATACATGGAAAGGGAACTACGATAAATAGGTGAGCAAGCATAGAAACAACGTTTGACGGTGAGCTCACGCTTCCGGATTATTTACGAGCTGTATGAGACCTGACTTTGTTAGCAAGGTAACAGACTCTAGGCCGTTTACATAATTCAACAAAGAAGTTAGGATTAGAACGATTAGAAGGAACAGTTTGCAATATAAGCTATTTATTTTTCATCATTCGATTATCTAATTCTGATATTTCGTATTACGTTTGTCATGCGAACGTAAGATTTTTTTTACTTGTCATGATTTTCATCCTGATTTGAATGTTTTTCGTTCGTTAGAGTGAGAAAGCTTCGAGTAAGGTCATCTCGATAAGATACTATCCCCCAGAGGAGAACAAACGAGCACAAGTGCTATGTTAGTCAAAAGACTTGGACGTTCTTAGATGGAATTAGTTAAATTTTATTTTAACCATTGAGGATTAATGAATAATTAAATTTATACATATTTGCATTAGCTCATTAAAAAAAGAAATTATTTACATTGTTCATTTTTTCAAAGTTCATTACAAATTTCTTTGATAGCTAGAAGAAAGCAATAGACAAACAATTTTTTCATGATCTCCGAACAAACGAGATCCGTAACGAGTTTAAAATTATGAGATTCAAAAATCTTTACGATATTCTTAATTCTGTTCCATCGAAAACGTTTGAATTGTCTTCAAAAAGATATTTTTGATATCTTTCATAAAGGTACTTTTTTTTTTTTTTTAATATAAATATATACATGCAAATTTTGGCAATTTTATAGGCACCTAAATTAGCTCGAGAAATTAAAAATAATGTTAATTATATGTTTCATGAAGATAGGAGCATAGTGCCTCCATCTTTTGTTGTCTCGTGAAAATACTCTGCGTTAGTCTATCGATCCGTTTGCCGAAAAATAAAACTCTTTGATAAAAGAGATATTACCCGTGTTTGATCAGACGAACCCGATTGATAAAATACTTTATGTTGGTCAGACAGTACTTAAAGCCCTTTTACCTTTCAGGTTTCCAAAAGTTATTTAAATAAAAATTAATTTACCCCCTTCCGGCAAAATATTTGAGTCACAATCAGAACTTTATTTTCTCAAGATGAAATTAAAATCTTTTTATAAGGAAACCCAATGTAATTTGGGCTATCACGAAAGTTTGCAAAAGTTAATATTATCTTTCGTAAGTTCTTCATTGCACCGAAATACCATCTAATCATACATGAATTGGCATAGGATAGCTTGTGCTTGATTCTTAAGAAACCTTGACGATTAAAAAGTGGGTCATAATCCATAGCAAATATTACATAACATCTCGAGTAAAGACAAAGTTGAAACTGGAATAACGAGTGTATATATTCATGAAATTATTCCCATCGGCTTGATTCTCAATGACTTTGAGAGGAACAATTAGAAAAATGTATCGTTTCTTTCTATAAAGAAAGAAAAGATTTCCGAATGTCTTTCTCTCTCGACAGACGCATAGGACTTTAAACAATAATAACGCGTTCGAACGATGAAAAGCTTTTCTGCCCTTCGGCAAAATCCCTTCCCTTCGTTTCCTTTGTCCCAAAGCTTTCTCTCATTCCATTTCTAGTATCTCACTTTCGTCTCTCGTGCGATCGAGCAAGCAAAAGGTATCAGCATCGGCACGTATCCTCGTTTCTGTCGCGACCGAGTTAGGCGGTCTGAGTTCGCACATGCGCCTGCTCGTCAGAGCTCACGGTTGCGAATAAGAGAAGGATGAAAAGAGGGTGAGAGAAGACAGAAGGGGTCGTCACGGAAATCAATACGGCAATGTCCGCCGGTAACCGGCCCAGTCGGGGCTCATCCTTTGCGAGAATCACATCGAAGCTAGTGCAAGATCAACAACGTTACTACGTCAGCATCGTCGTCATCAGGAGGGTCCATTTCAGTCGAAGGTCATAAACGAGGATCGACCTCGTGCCAAAAATCTAAATAATTCTCAGTGAAAGAAGAAAAGGAGGAAGCTAAGTAACGTGAAACGAATAAAGAAATATAGGAAAGAAAGAAAGAAAAAAAGAAGGAAGGAAGGAAGGAAGGAAGGCGGAACCACCTTCTGAATCGTCGTTCTGTGAATACGAGAGAGGGGAGGAAGGGTGATATCGTTGGTAGGGTGTTGAGCAGGTATCTCGAAGGTAACTGACCCTGTGCAACAGTGGCAATTCTTCCGATCCTATCGTGAAGCTTCAAACGTGAAGAGATCACTTCAAGACTACTACTTGTTTCTCGAAGAGATAGAAAACAAAACAAAAAAAAAAAAAAAAAAAGAAAGAAAAAATAACATTTATCAAAGTTCCTTCTGCGATTAAATCAAGAACAATCGGTTGTGTAAAAATTTCTTTCTCTCTTTTCGGAGAGGACAAAGTTCTCTTCTTCCGTAATAAGATTCCGATAAAGGAGGGAAACAAGACTCGTTGATTTCTCGAAACGTTCGAATATCTCTCGAGTACCACGATCGTGTTAATAGGCAACGAGAAGGCCGGCAGGCTGTTGGGACGTCTGGTAGGCGCTCGCGATTGCTCGTTCCGCAGGGATTTATCTCAACACTCCCAAAACGGCAACCCGTCGTTGTCGTGGTGCTGCCGGGGCCCCGCCGTTAGCCGCGAGAGATCGCGAGAAGGGAGCACGGCAGAATCGATCGAAGGATCGACGAGCGGATCGGTTGCCTCCTCCGCAAACGTTACCACCGCTTCCTACGCCGCTTCTTGTTGGCGGCCAAGTGAGATGGAGGAGAAGTCCTCGGCGCGCTTCTCGGAGTACCTGTTCGCCAAGATGGACGGGCAGGACGTCTCGGCCTCTCAGGGTCCCCGCAAGGTGACCGCCGACACTAGGAAGTGGATGCGGGAAAATCTCTTGCTTATGATCACTCTGTCCGGTGTACTTCTTGGTGTGATCCTTGGTAGGTAATTCCTATAAAAACGTTACAGCTTTTAATTTAAATTATTTCCGATCGATAAATTATTGATCATACATTAAGAACGTACATACGGTATTCATCCTTTAACTAGAAATTTTTTTGCTTCGAATAAAATGCGATAAGATTGATTGATTTCTTTTACGATAGCCTTTATTGATATTAAGAACAAGGCAATTTTACCCTCTCGTTTCTCGGTAACCGCATTTGTTTATTTATAAACTTCGGGTAGGGATGGGTCAAACGGCTTTCACTTTACAGGATAAAGCGTGGATTAATAATTTATCATCGAAGCTAATATAATGGATAATTTCTTCTCCTCAGTTATCATACTACGCGTTATATCTATTCTCAAAATTCAATTTTATATTCGATATTTAACGCTCTGCTCGAATTAATGATTTTCCAATATTTATGTAATTAGTTTTGTTCGCTGAATAATCGTTTAAAATATTAGTTAATAGTATTTTTTAAGTTGTTAGAAGTAAAAAAAATTTTATGATATGTGATCAAAAATACGCATTAATAAATAATCATCATTCGTATTTCTGTCACATCGTGTCACACGTGTACTCTCGATAATCAATGGATTCTACGGATGTCGAAGTAACACACGAACCAAGTGCATATATGCGAATGCATGGTCGATAAGTAATTGCTTGTCTATAGAACGAGAAGAGAATATCGGGCTGGGTACATATACATTAAAGTTATTGTCCTTTCAAATTTTCACATCGCTTTTCTATTCTTCCTTTACAAAGAATAATATATCGTAAAAGCAAATAAGTTTTCAAGTATTGTCTCGAAACTATAAATCGTATAAAATAAAATAATTTGATGAAGTTATTTCGACGAATACTTTTATTATTACTGTTAAAAGACGTCTAAAACTTTAACCAAATAACAAACTATTTTATCACTAACATTCGTACGTTTTTCTTACATTCGATCGAGTTCGTTATTGTTGAAGCAAACAACAGATACTTATCGTTATTGTCCATAGTGAAACACCTTCTTTTTTTTTCTTTTTTTTTTTTTTTTTTTTTCTTCATGATTGATCATATGTACATTGTCCTCTATATTTCCGTTGGCCTTGGTTCCCTTGGCATATAGCTGCTCTTGGCATATCGTGAAAACGATTTATCACGTGGACTCTTACTTTAATGTTCTTTGTATCCTCAATGCAATTTCATTGACAGTATATTTCAAACGTTTATAACTATATAATGCGACGAGGAAAATAATATAACTAAGTAATCTTCGTTAATGGCATCAGTTTTGGATTATCTAGGACACTTTTTTTTTTCTTGTTATTCACGGCCATGAATGAAGTATGATCGAAAGCTTACGATGCCTTCGTTGATAATTCAATAGCCGATGACATTACATTGATCGCTACGTTATCATAAATATTTAATTAAGTTAGAAATCAAAGCTAACTATAATCTCGTGGACTTGTGTAGAAGAGATACTATTTTACAAAGATAATTATGCAAAGAGTATTGCAGGACGGTATTTGCGTCGATCGATAAAGCTTAGTCTATGAGAATTATGTTTTATTTTTCCACGTCAACGATATAGATTTTACACGGGGAACGAAGAAAGTGTGAGAATTCAATAATATTGATAATGTACGTGTTTTTCTTGCATTATTTCATCTATAAAGAGAATGAATACGAGTTATCGTTCGATTATACTCTTTTGCACTATTATCCAATAACATTTAATTAATTTAACGAATAAAGAGAGAAGAGAAGAAATGTATTAAGCACATATCGACATATCATAAATGTTTGAGAAAATTAAAAAGTGGTAATTAATTTTTCATATATATATTTTTTTTGGAAATTCAAAGTATATAGTATATAAATTCAAATGAAATAATATTTAATTTTTCATAGATCTTTCGAGAATTCATTCATTATTGTAAAATATTTGGAAAATTTGTACCGTTATCATGGAAATGATAAATAGTAAGTAGAAAATATACTCAAAAAGAAATATCATGCACGTGGCTCGTTAAAAACGTTTATGCATAGAAACGCTTCCCCGTATCTTCAAGGCTTCTCCTCATGAATTTTCATATCTACGATGTTCGAACCATAATCGCAAGTTCGATTGGGAATTTTGCCAACGACAACATAATGAGAAATACTCATTGATTTTACTCGAAATAAAAAGAATATTTTTCCAACGGGAATGGAATTGATTACGTGTGTACTTGTGCGTTATAGACGACCCAGTTTGAAATTACCATTCGTTACGTAAAACTCTTGCGGTGGTCACATTATCCCGTTAAAAGGTGTCAATCATCGATGAGAGGTTTCCTTCAAAAGTCTCATCTAATTAACTTCCTACCGAAACTCGATCTTACTAAACTCGTATCTTTCAAGCACTTTGCTCTTTATATGACCCCTTGGAAGGTTCAAGGGCAGTTTGCGTCTTCATATTGAGTTATGCTCTGCAGCACGTAAACATCCACCTATGTTTTCGGTAATCCTCTCCTCGTCCAGTTGAAAGATTATTTAAAGAATTTTCTTGGAAGAGAAACTTACAAAATGCTTTTCTCGAGCTTCTAAGTCGGAACGCCTTATTAACTCTTCCTTAAATACGATGAAACGCCAACGTTTCCTAGCAAATTATCCAGCAACATCTTACTTCAAGAAAACTTTATTCAATTAGAAAAATAATTATCTCAATAGCTACTTCAATCTAAAAGAGTTGATAATTTCTTTCAGTCTACTTTTTCCTTCGTATATTTTATTACAAATGATCTTGTATAATTAAAGGATTTGGTTTGCGACCATTGGGCCTTGGCGATGACGCTGTAATGCTGATTAGCTATCCTGGAGAACTTTTTATGCGAATACTGAAATTAATGATTCTACCTTTGGTAATTGCTAGTCTCATATCAGGTGAGTTTAATTTAGAAATATAACGAAAAAATAATACCTTTAATTCTCTTTAATAACGTTCGTTCGTTTTACTTCAAAGGTTCAGCAAGTTTGAATGCTAGGATGAATGGGATGATAGCCGTACGAACTCTCGTCTATTTCATACTCACATCCTTTCTCAATGCCGTAATAGGAGTTATCCTTGTTCTCGTTATTCACCCTGGAAATCCAGGAATCAGAGAATCGATTATACCTCCGACTCATGCCAGAGCCGTCAACATCTTGGACAGCCTTCTGGATTTAGGAAGGTAATGAACAGTTCTACTTTTATCCTCTTGACATTTTCATATATATTCCGAATTAAAATCGTCGAGCCAATATTTATTATTTCCATTCTTAACAGATTCTTTATTTCTCTTATATTATTTAATAAGCTTGTTTATTTTCAAACGAATCAAATCGATCCATGGTTTATCGCGTGAGAATGGAAGCGCAATAGTGGAAGATTTTACTCGTAAGACAGCACTCGCGCGAAAAGCACAAAGGTGAATTATCGTAGTTTCCATGCTGAAGGATTAAGGTCGGTCGGTTTCACGATCACCGAACTTTTTAAACGAAAAATTTTCATTGTGATCACGAACACCAAACTATACTCGGCCAAAGACCAAAATAGATGTGCATCGATCGTGCGTGATTTATTCATGCGCGAAGTACACTTTTTCCTTGTCCGTGATATCTTTCTTTATACGGGTGGCTCTATTAAACGTTTCGTTCAAAGTCTCCAAAATGTGTAGAAACGTAAAGTGTCCTTTCGAGTGTAGAGTATGGCTACTCGAGTGTAGAGACGTCATTTAATTGAATCGTTTATATGTTTTATTTTTAGGAACATGTTTCCTGACAATCTCTTTCAAGCTGCATTTCAACAGGTAAATGATATTCTTTACTTTGTTCGATAAAAAAGGAAATATAAAATAATAATCATGGATGTGATGTTAAAGGCACATACAGTTTACGTACCGAGAAAGCCACCGATACAAAATCAAACCGATGGTTTATCGGTAGAAGTGGTCGGTGAAGAAGACCTGATCAGAGTGATCCAATATAGAAGTGGTACCAACACTTTAGGCATCGTCTTCTTTTGTCTAGTCTTCGGCACTTTCCTAGGTACCCTCGGTGAGAAGGGTCAGGTTGTGATAGATTTCTTCAAGGCTGTTTTCGAGGTCATTATGCGAATGGTCTCCACTGTGATGTGGTGAGTAAATCTTAAAGATAACGAAAGAATTAAAAAAATATTGATGATTAATCATAATCTTTTGATTACACAGGATGACACCAATAGGTATAACTTCGGTAATAGCCGGAAAAGTCCTCGGTGTGAATGATCTGGCGCTGGTAATGTCGCAGCTAGCTTGGTTCATCGTCACGATCGTGATCGGTGTCTTTTTCTATCAGCTGGTGGTGATGCAGCTGATCTACCTGGCCTTCGTGAGAAAGAACCCCTTTAGATTCTACGCCGGCCTCGCCCAGGGTACACTCACCGCCTTCGCCATGGCATCAACGTGAGTCGTCGACCTTCGAATCCCAGCCCGACCTTCAGAGAACCCATCACGCCTGCCTTAAGGGGCCTCGGTCGTCATCGTCATTGTCGATTTCGATCTTGTTTCTCCACTTTCTTTTCTTTTCTGTTTCCTCTGATCATTAAGAGAACAGAAAAAAAACTAATCTCAGTTTCTCTTCCCACTGAAAATAATTTCCCATCGTCTTCTCGATTGATTTTTCTATTTATCACATGTGACTTTCTTGCGTGATGGTGATCGTCCAAAATCTGCACGCGCACGATATATCGATGACGACGTGAAGACAGTGAACGTTTTCGAGAAACGGAAGGGCGTGTCGAAACGACTTGAATCGATTTTTTATAGAAACAATGTGTTTCAGCCAGCCGAGTGGAGTGGCTTTACGAGGCCGTGGTCCCCGTATCCGTTCCAAAATTTGGCCCACAGATTTATACAGCGTTTGAGAGATATTCTTTTATCTTCCTGCATAATCGTTTCCTTTGTGGAACGTGTCAATTTTTTTTTGTCGACAAAACGTTGTATAATTCTAGCCGTAATCTCCTTTCCCATCCTTCCTTGACATTTTACACAATCTCTCTATTGTTATCGCGTTGTTCGCGAGGAGAGCTCGTCATGCCCCATGAAAAAGTGAGAAAGAGAGAGAGAGAGAGAGAAAGGGAGAGAGGTATGCAGTTCCGGGTGGCACTTAGGATGTGGATTACTACCGGTACCTGATACTCCGTGATTCGAACTTCCTTCAATCATTAATCGATTTCAATTTTCGGAAGTTTGAGTTTACCGGAGTGAAAGATTTCCACGTAACGCGCATAAAAATATATTATATCTAATCCTTATCAATTTTTCAACGATGGTGGAACTCTTCAGGAAAATTTTTCATATCGTTCAAACCGGAAATCGGCTGACTCCGTGTTACCTGGACTGATTTGTGGCGTGGAAGCTTTCTCGAAAATCGAGGAGGGCTCCACGTTTGATAATTTCTTCATCGTTATTTAGTTAACTATTAGCATTTTGTAAGATTTAAAATAAGGAACTGGAAAAATATTGGTTGTTTGCGCCGAGCCCGCTCTTCCAGGTTTGACGGGGACGTCCTTGACTGGCGAGAGCTGCTGGACCACGTGCGATCATTCTTTTTTACATCTTGATCATTCATTTGTGCGGATCGCGCGAAGCAACGATCATTTTTCCAGTTCAATTACCTTTCCATATCCCAAGTCATTGACGTAGAACTACTTTTTATAAAAAGTACAAAAAAATTTAATTTATTGATCTTGAACAAAATCATCGAGTATCACGTAATACTTCCGATATTTCGTCGTGATGATAATCGTCCATGTCTTTTTTATAAGTTTCTTATTTTATTCGAAGAATACAATTAAATCGAATCTTCTTTCTTTAAAATTAAACTTGTCTTGTTCAAAGTGTCTTTCAGAAGTTACCCTCCTTGATCAAAATTGCAATACTTTAGAGTCGCACGAAAAATATAGAAAAAATTTTTAAATATCACTTCTACGTCACTCCATGGATCCATTTCCTTTAGCCATTACAAAACGTCTCCGATGGAAATCTGTGGTTTAACCAGAGCGGTCGACCTCCAGCTTTCCTTCGATCCTCTCTCCCTCACCCTGGACCTAACCATTCGCTATTATCATCGTTAACGTCGAATCATCGACAATACATATCTAATTCAACCTGTTTTCTCTGTGGATTAACTTTTTCCAGAAAAGAACGTACACAACTGTGCGTACACTGTGACTGTGAGACACTGAGTTATCAGTGTATCTGAACAGAGACTATATGAATATCATGATGATGTATTAGAACACGCGCTGCACGCGACCTTTTGCAGGTGGTTGACAATGACAAAAAGAGAAAGAGAGAGAGAGAGAGATAGAGAGAGAGATAGAGATAGAGAGTGACCGAGGGTGGCCCTTGGTAAGTATTTGATGGCCGCAGATGAAGGTACATACAATTGTCTGTTGCAGATTTGATTAAAGTCAACGCTATATGGAAAGGACCGTTCGCAGGGCACTTCGACTTTAATCCGTGATTAATGCCACTTGATTTTCAGTTCTTCGTCACGGTCATTCTGGCTGTCCTTGATAGATTCTCTGATGTCTCTCGATCCTTCTCCCGTTCGTACATCTAGAAACGAAAATAGTTTAGACGAACGAGTCTTAGTTGACTCGTTTTGCATATCATTCGGTTTCGTGAGCATGAAATGACCTCTCCGTATTGTTATCATTACTATTATTACTGCCAAATCATTTCATATACACTTTTATACATGCATATGTAATAATACGATGATACTATACATTTCTAAAATCGTATCGTAAGAAAGAAAATTTTTTTAATCGATAGAAAAGATCTCTTTTTAACGCCAGAATGATCCTTATCGGCAGCAACCCTGGGGCATGCGGATTTATCCTTTTTTATTACTAACGAGAACGTTGGCCTGGTGTTTCTCTAACATAGCTTTGTACAGGGCTGCTGCACTCCCCGTTACTTTTCGACTGATGACCGAGAAGCTCAGGGTCGATCCCAGAGTCACCAGATTCGTCCTCCCGATTGGGTGCAACATCAATATGGACGGTACCGCGCTCTTCGTCGCGGTGGCAAGTATCTTCATCGCACAGATGAACGGGATCATTTTGGGTTTCGGAGAAATCATCACGGTTATGTAAGCTCAATAGCTTAAATGTTCATTCAATAATCTGCAATGAATTCATTGAACAAAGACTGTTTTTCTTCTTTACAGTTTAACATCCACAGCAGCATCCGTTTCTTCAGCTTCGGTTCCAAGTGCAGCTCTAGTATTATTACTAGTTGTTTTGAGTGCCATTGACGCACCCGTTCATGATGTTTCTCTTCTCTTTGCTATTGACTGGTTTGTGTAAGTTTCCTTCTTTTCTTTTTTGTTTTTTTTTTGTTTTTCTTATACTTTATAATTATACTAATCACATTGATATCTTCTGTAAAATTATTTATCTTATATAAAAATATAATTTATAGAGATCGTATAAGGACGACCAATAATATGTTAGGAGACTGTTATGCAGCTGCTGTAGTAGAGCAATTGTCCAAAAAAGAACTGATGGCATTGGACGCAGCAGCTTATCAGGTAAATTAGAATTAATGTTAATGTTCTTTAAGGATATTTAATTATCATTACTAATCGATATTTCTCATCGCTTTAAGTCTGAAACAGTACTGCCCACAACCTTAGCCAATGGATGCATCTCGGCTAACAGGGTACCCGATCCTGATACTATCGTCGTTGAAATGCAAGACGACACGAGGATAGCCGGCATCGCCAAGTAAACTAACTTGTTGGTAGGGCTAGGCTATCACTTTATATGCTCATTAACGACATTCGCTTTGCAAATCCAATCTACTAATCTTATCGATTTCAAATTTTTTATTTTGAAATCAAACGCTTACTAAATCATCAACGCTGTATGCTATCATAAACTTTGTTGCTTTTGGAGAGTCATTGCATTGTAGATTGCACAAATAATAGGTCGATGGTAATGCAACGTGCTTGTTGTTGCAACGATTCATGAAACGAGCCTGACTCGACTCGCCATGTGCTTATATGCAAATCATTGCGCAACCAGCTTAAGAACATACAGCACGATAAGTCGATACATGTGGTGATGTAAGAACATCGAGTTTACACGTTATAGTTCAATGATCAGGCTAAAGTAACGCGAAACAAAAAAGTACTATTGTTTGTTGTACGTAGTTATAAATGAAAGTCTGCTTTATTGATTTTGTCCTTCATAAATCGATCGATCGTTGAATATCTAACATAGTATCGGACTATGCAACTTTTGATTCTTTCATCTGACAGATTACATAAATCTAACATTAATTGTTGTAAATCGTTACAGAACAAGTCACACGATATAGAGACATTTGAAGTATTTTCAGATTCATTTTGATTGCATTTGCATTTTGACATGTACTCTCTTCACCGGGAAACAATTTTGCTATTAGTTAAATTTTAATAATCAAGAAATACTTTATGAGATATTACTATATATTTTGACAATTTGTTTTTTTTTTTTTTTTTAGCATCAGCGTACTACCAATACCGCGAAGCGTAACGGAGGAGACCGTTTGACTAATGGCCGATCTCGCAAGACAATTTAAAACGGTATACCTACGAGGTATGCCGATGAAATGAGAAAAGAAAATGATGGCGAGGTTAATATTAGGCACGCCAGTGCCTTTTCTCTTCTTTCTTATCTATTTTATTTTACTTAAACGACGTTATCAACTTCTCAATCCCAAAAATATCGATAGAGACACTCTGCTAGGACACTCGATGACTTTGAAACGTCACGGAATTTAGATATCTCCATTTTCGAGAGTTAAGTGAGCAAAGTTTGAGACTGAGATTCGATCGACCACAGAAGGAGAATAAAGGCGGGACGATTAAAAAGAAAAAAGAAAAAAGAAAAAAGAAAAAAACAGAAAAACTGAGAAAAACGAAAAAGAAAAGGAGTCAATATCGTATTGGAACGCGTATGCGTTTGCGATACAAGAGTAGCAATAAAAAGTTTGAGATACGTAAGTTTACAGAAAAATGCGCTTCTAGCTAGGAGCACCGAGGTGCAGAAGTTCGATGATTCGCGCGTAGAAAAATCTCGCTCGTATGCTACGAAGGTGTTGTTTTCTTTTGTCTATTCTTTTTTTTCTCTTTTTTTTTTGGTTTCTTTGTTTCCCTGTTTCTTTGTTAGTTTTGTTTTTTTTTTTTTTTTTTTTTATTTTTAACGAAACGTTAGTCAAAACGATAAAGACGATCGACAATTTTGCTCGTAAATCGCACGAGAATATTCTTGTCGATCTCGTGAATATTAGTAGTCTCATTTGACAAGTGATCATTCGCATCGTCGAATGGTGGTGCCTTAATTTCGATGCGCCCTCGGATTAGGTGCGATGAAAGTAAAGCGCGTCGTTGATGTATTCTTTTTCTTCGTACGTCATCCATATATTAATTCCTTGAAATGTTATCTGCAATATTCGTGTATCGTCGAATGCGATGATATACGATGATGCGAAGCAGTATTTTGTATTAGTCATCGACGTATGATAGATCGATTTTAGTCAATGACGCGAGCGAAATCGTATCAGTGATAAAAATTTCATCGCGAGTTCGACGAAAGTGAGACCGAAAGTGTTGTAGTGAGAATGATATAAGATTTAAATATTTAACGAGTAGCGTTTTCTGCGTGTTAAACGTTAGCATCATCGAACCCTTAAAATCATTTATACGCATAACACATATGTACTTCGCTCCTTGTGAGAAAATAATGATTAATGCACCGTATTAGGGGTTGTAAGTAGATATCCTAAGATATTAAAGTTCGTTGTAATAACATATCCGCGATGCTAGTCGTGTAAAAAAAAAGGTGCTATGAGATGTTAAGCACGACGTTCTTTCTCACGAAGAGATTAGTGAGCTTTTTTCTGTAGTATTCGCGTCATTGGCTATGAATCGATGTCTGTATAGAAAAAAAACAAACCAAAAAAAAAAACAAAAAAAACAAAAAAAAAAAAAGAAAAAAGAAGACAGTAAGGGACATGATAATCAAAAAGAAGATAAAAAGACAGACGTTGATTGATTTTTTACGTTTCTCGTCGATCGATCGATCGATGTACGACGAGAGAAAAAAAAAAAAAGATAAAATACTGATGCAGGTATAAAACGTCATATCGCGCGTTTCGCGTTAATTGTTGTCAAATTAACGAGAGTATCATACAACGTGTTCTCTATCATTTTCGAGACCCTTTACAGTCCTCGATTACTTCGGGGTAACTTGCGAGTATTGATCTTGGAATAAAAAGAGGGAAAAATAAGAATACTTTTAATATAGGTAACCGAAAGAGATGCTTCGAGGGCATCTTATTGAGTCTCCTCAAAGAAAAATTGTTCATATTACTTCGAACTTTCACGAGTGACGATGTGATGAACGACGATCAATCAAGATAATAATTCTGTCTCACTTTTATAATTAGAGTGGTTCACAATAAGACAGCTCGCCTTCCAATAATATATACATACATATATATATAAATGTATATATATACATATATATATGTATATATATATATGCATATATGTATATGTATATATATACATATATACACACACATATATACACACATATGTATATACATACATACATACATATACATATATCTACGTATATAAATATATATATATATATATATATATATATATATATATATATATATATATATATACATACATATAGCATTTAAACGAAAGAACAATATACGCATCCCACTTTTGTCATCGTTCACGAGTTATCGAGGAAAGTGTCGTTAGTGTTTCGTCCGAGAACAGAAAATCATTGCAATTTTTATCTTGATGTTAAAAGAGAGAAAGAGAGAGAGAGAGAGAGAAAGAGAGAGAGAGAGAGAGAGAGAGAGAGAGAAAGAGAAAGAGCGAGAGAGATGGAGCGAGAGAGATGGAGCGAAAGGGAGAGAGAGAAAGAGAGAGAGAGAAAGAGATAGAGTGAGAGTGAGGGAGAGTAAGTTAATTAGTTAGGTTCCTCAATGGACCGATAATCAAGACTGGACACGCCATACGATAAATATTATCGTCTTTTTCATCGGCATAATGTATTATTATGGGTAAACGATTCCTACAAGGTTTCGCTAATTTTAGACAAATTAAATAGGTAGGTCGATACGTGTTTTATCGTAGAGGCTGTTTCAATGTACAAACTATTTCGAGTACGTAGCATTTACGTAGGATCGTACGTTATTTAATCCGTACGGACTTGAAAAGAGGCGAGTTCGACTTTTCCTATTTTTTTCTTTCTTTTTTTTTTTTTTTTTTTTTTTTCTCCGATCCTTGTGGAACTTTCATGCGAGCTGGCCAACGATTTGTACCATAAAAACGCTTTACCGGTGTACACGGTATTGATTAGAGACCAATGATCACTCCTTTTTGTCACTCTTTGAAGGCTTCGATAATTTTAGATACAATAAAGCCGGTGTTCCGCTCGATCGATTTCTTCATTTGTTTATTGACACATCTTCGCACGTTTAATTGCTAAATCAAAATTATTTGACATAATTCCTTTTACGCTCGCGTTCAGAATAACTGAATGAGATGAAAGAACAATTTCGTTCTGTCTGTGTTCGTAAAATGAATAATTTAAAATACACTAACACAATAACCAAAAAAGAAAGAGAAAAAAGAAGGAAAAAAAAAAAAGAAAAGAAAAGAAAAGAAAAAAAAAAAGAAATAAATAACTAATTAAATTATCAAATTATCAAAGGTATCCAAAGACTACGTGTTAATATAGATATAACATCTTAACGTGTTGTATAATAAAATACAGGTTTATACGTGGAGAAAATCTTTCGCATTTCTTGATTCTTTTTCCCTTGTTTCCTGTATTTCTTTAAATCTCCTGCAATTGAAAACGAGAGAAAAGTAATTGAGAGTTAATAATGATGGTAAGTAAGTACAGCTGATATTTTTGTTAAAAAATTCATTTAATTAAATCCCACTAAAGTGGGTCTCCTCGGCTCGGAAGAGTCTTTGTACAATGGAATGAGAGAACGTTCTTTTTTTTTTTATACAAAATATGACATTATCTATATTCGTCGATGAGTATCTATATTCATTTATTTGAAAGAGATGACAACCGGCTCTCGTTACATCGAGATTTTTATCGAGAGTCGGACGAGAGAGAAAAAAAAAGAAAAAAAGAGAGAAAGAGATAGAAAAGAGAGAGAGAGAGAGAGAGAGAGAGAGAGAGAGAGAGAAATAAAGAAGGAAAAGAGATGATAGAAAATTAAAAAGGATATTAAGAAAAAGATATTTTTGAAAGTCACATTGTCGCGAATATTTTATAGCGATCAGTACGATCGCGACAATGTATTAATTGATTATGCGAACGAGCACGACGCGTTCGATGAAAGAAGAAACGCTATCGATCAACTTAAAGTCGATCGAATCATTATTAAAAATTATTACAGGAATTTAATTTTATTGTACAAGAGCGTACTATTTCGTTGAACGCGTTGTGACCGCTTTGATTTTTCTCCTTTACAGACAGTCTCTAGACCATTTTTATTTTCTTTTGATTATACGGCGAGTTTTTTTACTATTCGCGTCGAGTTAATTATTATTTACACGTTTACTTAAACATTTAACTAATTTCGTATGTACAATTTCGCTCGAGTATTCTTTTTCTTTTGTTTATTAACTATCGTTAAGACGTCGATCGTTCGAAATAATATTATACAATAATACATTCTATTGAGTGCTCTTCTTAAAAATGCGATCAGTCTTCTTCTCGCGGTTTCTCTTATCATCAGATTTATTCGTCCTATCGCGTTCCTTTTGTAAATGACCTTTAACATTCGCGACGAATAAAAATCTATAAATTATTATTTACTATGGAAGTTGTTCTTTTACATTTAATACAAGTTCTTTTAACAGGCACATTTCATCGCAATGATCATTAAGAGAATGGCCTAACTCCTTGAAACGAAAACATTTTAAAACAAAAATTCTATTACATACACGCGAATAGAAAGTATTATGCATGCAAGGAGTAAAAGGACACATTCATTCATTAAAAAAATATTACAGTATTCATTTATCGACACTTCACTCACAATACAGGCTTCGTTATCCAACAGCACCAATCAATACAAACTATCACGTTCGATTTGTTTTAATGAAGAGTCTCAACCGGTTTTCAAATTAATTAGTATATAAATGATCCTTTACACAAACACTTTTTTTTTTATGGATATTGATTTCGAAAAAAGCGTAAATCATTAGTTTAATGTACACTAAAAATTCTAATGTTCTTCCATAAATTCGAATAATTAATTTAGATCCTCAATTCAGCGTTGGTAACGGGGATACCTCTGTTGGCACTTTGACTGGCTCTCTGCGTTGCAGGTGGAACTAAAGGACTGATACTTGGACTCCTAGTAGCCAATGGTGATAAGGATGGTGAGAAACTTGGACTGAGAGCAGCCGAGGGAAAAGTGGAAGCATCATGACTGATTGGTGATCTTGGTAAGATAGCTCTGGCCAAAGCCGGAGCTGCTAGCGATCTTGGGGCAACAGAAGTTAAAAGAGGTGGCGGCGGTGCTTTATGTACAGACTTAGCTCTACCACTGCTACCAGAATTCCCGCTTTGTACACTGGCAGCATCGTCCTTGAGCCTAGCGATCTCACCGAAAACGTGAGCTAATGGTTGGTACTGAGGACCCCAATCTAAAAGATAATCCCAATTATAAGACCCAGTAAGTTCTTCCTCGCTATGAACGATGGAGCTTAAGGAACCGTTCATGCTGGGTCCACCAGGTACTTCGAGACCAGACGTAGGTCTTCCAGATTCACCGATTTTTCCATATATCAAAGTAGCGATGTCTGCTTCTGTCGTAGCTTCGTCTTCAAATAGATGTAGGCTATCTAAAGGAAGAGCTTCCGGTGGTCTTCTCGGAGTACCAGCCGGTGGATCGACGATACCTAGCCTAGCTAAATATTCCTGTGTATTGTGAACGGACAAATCGCTCGCTGAATCTCCCGTTTGTTGTCCCTCGTTAATCATTCTTATTTCTTCATCTTCACCGTCGTCCTCGGCTGATCCTCGTCCGGATGATCCAGATTGATCGCTACCCGAAAGTTCAGATGTAGCTTGTTGTTGACCTGATTGACCTGAAGTTCCGTACGGTGGTATCTCATCGTACTTCGGTGGTGCGAATTGACACGAGGCACCACCGCCTCCGCCACCACCTCCAGCAGAACCTCCATTTCCGCTTCCACCTACTCCAACGACGCTTCTGATAGGAATAGTATCGAAAGCACTGGGATCCACATAACTGTTGGAGGCAGTGGCGTTGCTTTCTCCGTTTAAACCTGGCTTTGTCCCAGGTTTTTTGTGACGACGATTTCGTAAGTGAAAATACAAAAATATGGCGCCAAATGCAAGAACCAAAAGAAGTAGAGCTATCAAAAGACCAAGCGCCCAATCAGGTAAACCATTCGATGCAGCAACGGCCATATTCGATTCAACATCATTTGGTATTGCCATAGCAGTTACTCCTCTGGAATCACTACTGTTATTGTCTACCAAAGTAATTTCTACAACCGTACTATTCGACAAAGAGCCTTGTCTTCCGGAACTGGCGCTTACTACTAATCTAGAAGATCCTTCAACATCCATATCCATATGCATTAATTTTTGTTTGATGATTAAAGCACCAGTAGTACGATTTAATTTAAAGTAGGGATGTTGTGACGTCAATTGATACACTACTCTTCCATCTGGTCCTTTATCACGATCGGTAGCAGTTACGTGACCTATTACAGTACCTGGCATCATCTGGGAACCACTTCGAATTCCAAATTTGTACATTTTCTCAGTAAATTGCGGAAAGAATTCATCTCTCGATTCAATCTCTACTCTAACTCTGACTGCAGCCGTGCGACCACCCATATCAGTTGCTCGCAACGTGAAAGCATAACGATTCCGTTGTTCATAATCAAATGTAGCGCACGTCGTGACAGTTCCTGATTTTGCATCAACCTCAAATAATTTCCAGCTGTCATCGATATCAGAGAAGCCTGTAGCAGCTGCCGATACGATGGAATAATTCAAAGAACCAAATATACCTCGGTCCAGATCGGATGCTCTAGCTGAAAAAACGATCGTACCAGCTGGTTCATTTTCACCAACGAATTCGAGATATTCCGTAACAGGGAATTTTGGAGAATTATCGTTCACATCTTCCAAACGAATTCTGAGTCTTGCCAGAGCACAAAGAGGTGACGAGGGATCACTGTCACATGCCATGACAACGAGATTATAAACCTCAGGCTCTAAATCGCAATCGAGCGTTGCATTTACCAAAATAGCACCGGTAGTTTTTTCCACACGAAAGAGTCCCGCATCGTTTCCCGACGTGATATCGTACGTCAAAATGGCTGCTGGTGTGTCAGCTAAATCGTCATCCTTGGCATGTAACATAGCTACGGTACTATCAAATGCTGCATCTTCTTTAATCGATACTTGATATAATTCTTCAAGGAAACTCGGATAATTGTCGTTTATGTCTTCGACGATAACTGTTACTGTGACAAGTTCATCTCCAACCAAGGAACCCATTGTCGTATTCTCATCTCTCGAACCAAGTCTAAGTGTATATCTAAAAGAAAAAGGAAATATAAGCAATTGAACGTATAGGTGAAATAATGACGATTTTTTTCTTTTTTGTTTTTTTCTTTTTTTTTTTTTTTCTTTTGGAATGAAATACTCACATGTCTTTCATTTCTCGATCGAGGGGTTTAGCTAAGATCAACCTTCCTCTGGACACTTCAAAAACTCCAGTCTCGTCGCCAGCGACGATAGCACCGTCCAAAAGATCGACATCCGATAATCTCATCAAAGTCTTGCCCCTCGATGAGTTCTCTTTCGCATTGATCTTGTATTCTCGTCCGGGCAAAGTGTTCTTAAGGCTGCTGAGTCTTACAACGACCGAACAAGTCGCTGAAGCTGATGGTTTACCATGATCCTCGGCCACGATTGTCAGTTCTACTTCTTTTGGCAATGGTCTGGGTATGGCCGTACGATTAACTGTCAATACACCTGTGCTTGGATGAACGGTAAAACCTTTGACGGGTTGTAAAAGATAATATCGTATTCTGCTGTTGTCTTCGGTGAAATCGTCATCAGTTGCGTTAACCGTGAGTATTTCTTGCAGACCACCATGTCCCTCTAAAGAAAATAAAAAGGAAAAAGACGAGGGGAGTTAAACAAACGTGAACAAAGCGTGTAATTGTAATCACGGTGCAACATTTACGGCACCCACGCATAAAATTAACCATGCTAAATGCAACACGTATTAGACGAAGAGAAAGAGAATTTTTTTTCTTTCAGTCTAACCGATCTGCTCCATTAGAAAACATATTCTACTCGTCCTTTAAAGCATTGTGACTGGAAGTGAGAGTAAAAGAGAGAAGAAGAAAGAGAGAAGAGTTCTCAAGAACCCCAAAGACGATAATTCACGTGAATGACGCTCGGAAGATCTGATAATAAATTTTCCAGCACGTAATTATTGTCGCGTCGGACATGGGACGCGATTTCTTCTTCTTCTTCTTCTTCTTCTTCTTCTTCTTCCTCTTCCTCCTCTTCTTCCTCTTCTTCTACCGAGAGTGCGTCTTGGCGACACCAAAAAGCGTTAGGGAGAGGAGAGAAACGCTTACGTCGCGCTCGGTGAGAATCGATTATCGAATCGTAGGAGGCCACAGGACCTCTCGAAAAGAGTTCTCGAGAGAGGATCGAGAGATCACGCGCGTCGAGGTCAAGTACCCTCGGGCTCTTCTTCTTCCAGCTACGTCCTCATCCTCCTCTTCATCCTCTTCTTCATCTTTTTTCTCATCCTCCTTCTCTCTCCCTTTCTGCATCTTTTTCTTCCTCTTCTTCTTCTTCTTCTTCTTCTTCTGCTTCTTCTTCTTCTTCTGCTTCTTCTTCTTCTTCTTTGCCTCATTCCCGACGAAGGAGGAGGATAAGCCGTCCTGACATCGGACCGAACGGAAGTATGAAATAATAACCAGTTATATAAATCGCTCGGCGAAGCCCTGGGCCTGGCCAGGGCCCCGTGCGCACAAAAATCATTTCGATGCGTTTCAAATCGTCGGATAACTCGGCATTAATGTGCCAAGCCGCGGCGTAAAGCGAGAGGCCAAGGAGGAAGGTAGGTAGGATCGGAAATAAAGCTCGCGGTTGCCCTTTGGGGGATGTTCGGAGGTGAGGTGGTAGGACGACCTCGAACGATGGCAAAAGGGACTTTAAACCCTTTCGAGAGGGACGGACCGTATAATTATTGCCAAGTGCGTAAGATCCAGACGAGAACCCGGTTTGCGAATTCTCATTGTATCATGAGACCATCCCAAGTTCTCACGTGTTCTTTAGTTGCAAACATCTTGTAGAAAACGCCACGATTTTATCATCTTTTTTCTTTTTTTCTTTTCTTCTTCTTCTTCTTCTTCTTCTTTTTCTTTTTCTTTTTTTTTCCTTCAATTTGGACAATCTATCTATTAAACTTTTGCAAGACTTTTTCGCGAATTCACGATGAGCAAAAACCAAAGGAAGAACAAGGTGGATAGTCGAAAAACAAAAAGAAAGAAATAAGAGATAAATTCGTAAGATCTTCACCACCATGTTCTAGAGAATCCTCCTGCCAATCTAAGTTTACCCTGTTTTCTACTCTTCAGCAAATAAATACACCATTAGGCGCAGGCCTATGTATTTTTAATAAGTTTCGAGAGGCTTCGAAGCCAGTGATCTCGGCCGGTGGTTGCAACGAAGGCGGCTTTTCGGCTGCCTCGCAAACGGTGTCTCCGCGTTTATTTATGTGCGAGACGTTTGCAATTCACCGCCTCACCCCACACTATCCTCTCTCTTTACCATCTCCTTCTCTCTTTCCCTTCTTCTCGAGTTCGTCTCTCTTCTCTTTTGCAGCTAGCTTTTCATCGCTTTCTCTCTCTCTCACTCTCTCTCTCTCTCTCTCTCTCTCTCTCTTCCTCTTCTTCCTTGCGCGCTTTATCTTGGCGCGGTGTCAATTCGAGTTTGGAACACGGGCAACAGGACAACGCGTGTCTACTAAAAACCAGTTTTTAAACGCGCGTTTATTTCGCACCGAGGGGTCTCGCTCCAAGTTTCTCTCTTTTCTCTCTCTCTCTCTCTCTCTCTCTCTCTTTCTCTTTTTTTCTCTTTCTCTCTTTCTCTCTCTCTCTCTCTCTCTTTCTATCTTTCATTCTTTTCCCTTACTTCTTCTTCGTCCTTCAAAGGCAAAATGCATGCAAGAAAAAACTGAAATCGTCAGCTTGGTTATCAAGCTGCGAATTTTTTTTCTTTTCTTTTTTTTTTTTTTCACGAGTGTCGATAGTTTTCATTTTAATTTCCTCGTGTTTGGAAGATCGAATTATTACGTGAAGCAGAAAAGAGTACGCATAATAATTCCGATAAACTATCATATAAATGGGATTGTCCTCGGATTTGTGAGAGACGATTAATCGTTTCTCTCGTTATCGTGTTCTCAGATAAATGCAATTGTATGCGAACTAAAAACGATGAAACGTTCCCACATGGTTATATCATCGATAAAAGGGAAAAAGAGAAAGAGAGAGAGAGAGAGAGAGAGAGAGAGAGAGCGAATGGTAGAACAATTTATTGGAATCGAATCGTCGATGTATCTGAGAAAATCTTATGATCTTTATGGTCGACAAAGGCTATCGAATGATATAACATAGAAGTTGAAACAGGATACGGTCCACCGATAGTAAATATGGCAGTTGGAGAAGAAGGCCGACGAGTAATCTCGAAAAAGCATCATTTTGAGATAAATCAAAGGACGCAGCATCTTGGTCTGGCCCGATAAAAGGAGATCGCACTCGATCAGTATTCTTTTTTCTCTCTCTTTTTCTTTCATTCTCCTTTTCTTTCTCTCTTTTTTCTCTAACCTACGTACAAAGGGTTAGATACCAACCTGAGAGCGTTGCGACGTAGGCGGTTTGCTGAAATCTTGGCGCGTTGTCGTTCAGATCAGCAACTCGTACGGTCATGTCTGTTGTAGCTTCGTGTATGCCATCGCTTGCAATTACACGAAGAGTATATTCGAATTTCGTTTCTGCATCCAATGGTTTTCGTAAAATTACTTTTCCACCATATCTGTCAATGCTGAATGGACCTGGATCAGTTGTATTGCTGAAGCGATAAATCAATGCAGGTGAACTGTCCACGTCGTTCGCTGTTATGGTCGTTAACACGCTTCCTACTGCAGTACCTGTCAAATTAAAAATATTGTAAGAAATTACATTATTTACGATCAGAAGAAAGAAATATATATATATATATGTATTGACGTTTAATCATAATTTCATTATATATATTATAAATATAACGGTAGATTATTATTAAATTAGTATGTATAGACTATTGAAACATTTTGATCCAAGTACAATGAGACTTTAATATTAACTACTACTGAAAGACTTATCGCAAAAATGTTATTCCTCTTTGTTCATTACTAAGAATTGATTTTTATTCTTTTCATTCGACATCTCTCGTCTCGCTTTGTCAACGACAACGATCTTTTCCGATACGAAACTCGAGCATCGACTTTGTCTCTCTTTTCTTCTTTTTCTTTTCTCATCGAGTGGCGCCATTTTGCGATGGCAAGGAACTCGCTTCAAAGGAGTCACGTTTAAAATGCATTGGATTCTTACTATCGCAACGTTTTATCTCGCTCGAGCAAAAGAAGCACTCTAGAGAATGAGATGGATTTCTCAGCAATGAGATCGTTCGAGAGTTGTCGCGAGTAGCGAATTGCGAGGCTGTTGTTTAAATCTTTTCGACGAGTTTCATTTTGTTGAGACGTAATAATTTCTCGTAGCTCATAAAAGCGTAACGAGCCTTTGACGTTTATTCTCGTAAAAATTTCTTCATCGATCGATATTAACATCCCCTTCCTCCCTCCCCATCCCTTTCAAGTTTCTCATTATTCATCATTCTTCACGACAATGTAATAGAATTTTACGAATGTCTCTATTTGTTAAATAAATAAATAAATAAATAAATAAAGGAATAAATAAATAAATGTAAAACATGAATAACGATAAAAATGTACGAAAGTGTTCGTATGTAAAATCGTGTAAATAATTGTGTGATCGACCGTCCCTATGAGATTTAAAAGAAACGCGTGAAAATGGATGACATCGGCGGGACATTCGAATTCGATTCCATGAGACTCGCACTGCAGTCAGCAACATCGACTCGCTTGCAACACCTGCGGCGATGAAAGAATTATTCCGTAGGAACGCGACGTGTCCGAGGGGGCCTCGGCAACTAGTTGGCACGCGGCTGAATCCGTTCATAAATTTCACCGTGGATCGTTAAAGTCGTGTAAATCGGTTTCGAGTGTGCCTTACGTATCGACTAATCTTTTGAATTTCCCCTCCAACCTCGTAACTCGTAACTGTTGGAGAAAGATATTGTCAGAGAGCAAAATTTACGTTCTCGAAATGCGGGTATTAGAATTGAAACGATGAAAGACGATGCGAAGATTATAAACGTTCCCTTTAATCTCGACGCTAAATAGGCTACTCATACGTATACAAAGAAGAGGATTACCGAATGATCTCGTTTTAACGATCATTTAATGACGAACGTTCAAGCATTGGACTACTTTTATCTCAAGGAGAATGAATCTTAGAGATTAAGGATAAAGGACGTACGAGAGAGAAAGAAAGAAAGAAAGAAAGAGAGAGAGATAGAGAGAGAGAGAGAGAGAGAGAGAGAGAGCTACGCAATTCTTATCCGCGTATAAAATTAATTCCGATTACTTCGAAGCTCCCGGATCTGCGTATATCCCAGGATGGAATCTTAAGATGGAAATAAGATGGTCGACGTATTCCTTGTACGGAAGAAAATCTACTCGTCGGTGGTCTACCATTGTTTCGATATCTCATGTCAATGCTACTTTCGGAATCGATCGATGCCTTCGATTAAATCCTCCCCTGGCGTTAGGGTCGCGCGCTCGCGTTATGGGCGCACGTGGAAGGCCCTCCAAGCAAGAACCCGAGCGAGTCTCCGAGTTATCAAGCACCGACCGCGCCTCTTATTCTAAGGCAACGGGTAATTAAATTTCTTATTCCGGGGCGGGGTAATAAAGAACGATTACTACGTGCCACGTTAAAATTCGACCTTGTTGCGTACCGGCGAAAGGCACGTACGGGTAGCCATTCGAGACACGATAGAGACGATTTCCGTTTCGAGAGACCCTAATGATTATCGCCTCGACGTTGGGGATTTACGCTCGGAGGAAATCCTGAGAGAATCCAGAGAGAAAAAGAAAGAAAGAGAGAAAGAGACAGAGAGAGAGAGAGAGAGAGAGAGAGAGAGTGAAGCAAAAAGGCTAAGGTATCGATATGTTCTTTGCATCGAACATATTTTCCGAAGGAGCAAAACGATCTCCTCACGAATTAAAATCCTATAAAGATAATCGAATTTCTATCGCTTATCGTTTCAAGTCTTGTAACGAGGAAAATTATTGGGAATTAAACGAATAGTATTTTCCTTTATTAATCGTACGATGAGACCGTCTTTGAGAATAAGAAAGAAAAAGAGAGAAAGAGAAAGCTTAAGGTTTTACGAAGAGAACAGAGGAGATTCTTAATCGGTCCTTAATCAGACCCCCGTTCGTCCGAGTGACATTTCTACGGCGTTCTTGCAGGTGGCTGAAAAGATCCGCGGCGCTAACTCGCTACCGGGATATCCTCCTTTCCGTGTACGAGTCCCCTTTCGTTGTGCACGAGTGCGGGCGGTGTTAAATAAATTCTATCGGGCACGGCATCGCGGACAGAAGTGGTAGGTAGCCTCGTTTACACCGGCTTCAAGTTTTATGGCGATACAAATTAGATAGTAATCTCGCGTTACGCCATCGGCGCGTGAGTACACAAACGCGCGAGCTTCTTCTTGGATGGTGGAAGAAAGGCTTCGAGGTTTTCGAAGAAAAAAGGGGGAGGATGGACGAGGAGGTGGAAAAGGAATACGTATGTGGAGAGGGTAAGCCTCGTTTACTTGTCTCGACAATTAGCATGGAGTTGAATTAAGGATCATCCAAATTATAAGATCGTTATCGGGATTCTTCATGACGAAGGAAAGGAAGATAGTCTTGTTCTTAAACGAACGATTACGAGACCTTATTTTCTGTTCTCTTGGAATTATATATATATATATATATATATATATATATATATATATATATATATATATATCTTTAGAAAGATATATATATATATATATATATATATCTTTCATTTTATTATTTTCTTTTCTCGATGTGTTCCATTATTTTCTCGGCACGTATTTTATGAATTGTTAATATTATTGAATAAACCAATCGGGTGTTTCTACTCTCTCGATTCATGTACATTACAAATAAATTCGATCGGGACACGTTCAAGAACATTGAATCGTATCCGTCAAGTAAGAACTCCGGAGAGGGAAAGTGAATGGAGTAGGAGGGTAGGAGGAAGAGGAGGGACGACGTCGAAGAAGGAGAGAAATGGTTAGCCACGAAACCCGCATCGGCAGCGTGCCCTAAGTTATGCAGATTGTTCCGAACAGTCGGACTTTAATGCCAGCATAAATCCTTTACCACTTAACTTTATACTTGGAGAGCAAAGCGTACTCCCACCTCACTTCGTAGTACCTCTTCTTTCTCTACCTTTTCTTTCTACGTTTTCATCCTTCTTTACCTAACCCTTTCTCTCGCTCCTTTGCTGCATTATATATATATATATATATATATATATATATATATATATATATATATATATTATATATATTCTGTATGCTGTATATATATATATATATAAGCATCTCTCTCTTTCTGTTGCACGAGACGAGATCCTTTCTGCTTCTTGGTTCTTAGCACGGGGATCACCGTGCCACACTTCGTCTTGCATGAACGTCTCTTTCTCTCTTCGCGTGGGCGACCTTGCGACCGGTTAACCTGCCGCCGCATAGGAGCGGCTAGATTTCGAGAGACCTGCACGTGAAGACGAGCACGCGAGGCCGACGATTGAAACCCGAACCGTATTTACTTCGGTCAGCCCTTGTCGTAGATTGAACACGGAATTTGCTACTGGCAAACTTCGTGAAATCTCTCCTAACGAGGAGAATTTGATTAAAAAGAACTGAATGATATATCAATTGTCATAATTTATAGGTAATAACAAATATGATGTAATACGATCGTGATTCGTTCAAAAATTTCTATTATTCTTTAAAATCGTTTATTATAAACGAATCGATTAACGAGTAAATTATCTCGGAGACAAGTTTTATGATTTTACTGTAAGCTAATAAGGCACACTGAGCTTGACTGGAAACTGGAAACTCGCCCCTTTAATAACAACCTCTTCGTAACGCGAGATGTGCGCGCGTCGAATCGTTAAAAAGGCTCTCTTTTTTCCTTCCTGAAAGAGACAGGGAATTTCTGCTCTGTATATCCTTTGCTCATATCCAACGCTCCACTTTATTGGCTAATTAAAGCAAGGTAATTAAGCTATTACAGCATATGCGTGGGGTGGTAAAGAAGAAGCTAATCACTGTGCACTGCGCCGTATCGAAACGGGCTATGGTATTCCTATACGTCTTCCTATAAATCTCTGAGAAAATACTTCTTAGTGACTGCCTTAGTAAACGACGAGTCTCCGAATTTATATCTTTTCTTTATTTTTTTCTTTATTTTTTATTATTATTATTATTTTCATTTTTTATTTTTTTTTTTTTTTTTTTTTACTTACCTTCGGATACGGAGATAATGTTGTGTTCGGGAAAGGTTGGATGATTGTCATTGATGTCGATTACTCTGACGCTAAGAGCCGCTGTGCCAGTCAATTGTGGGTTTCCTTGATCAGTAGCAATGATCGTTAATCTATACTTCTCGCGGATCTCACGATCGAGTACTATATTGGTCCGAACTATTCCACTGTAAGGTGGACTGATGGTGAAAGCATTGTCGGGATTACCGTCAACAATGTGATAGAGAATTCTGCTGTTCAATCCTTGATCCGCGTCGCTCGCTGATAGCTATAATATTAAAATAATTATAAAATAAAGGAGTACACGTATTAAGTTTCTCATTTTAACTTTAAAATAGTTTTTTTTTTCTTTCTATTCCCGTTAAAACAAATCACCCAGTATACTTTCGATTTTTCTCTTACCTTGACCACGAAATCTCCTTTAGTGTTACCCTCGAGTACAGTCGCGGAGTATTGCGTTTGTGTGAAGATCGGTGGATTGTCGTTCACGTCGGAGACCCTGACAACGACCTTGGCATAGGCCTCCAGGGAATCCGGTCCCGTCGTTCTAGCCACGACAGTCAGCGTGTGCTTTGAACTCTCTCTCGGTTCTTCCTTAGGCTGCTGATTCTCAAGAGATCTTCCCCAGGCGTTCGTACGGCCTTCGTCGGGTTGTTCGTCGTTTGGTCTCACCGTTAGATCGTTCCAAAGCTCGGCATCCAGTCTACTTGGATCATTCACACGTAATAATCCTGTATCTTCGTCGATGGCGAATGTACCAAAGTCGTTTCCAGATCCTATCGAATAGGACACGTGTTGTCTCCTGCTGTCGGAACGAACCGCAGTTATCTGAACGATGTCGGTACCAGATAAGGAATTTTCTTGGACCACCACGTCGTAGGTTTCATTTTGGAATTTGAGAGCTGGCGCTAAATCGGCTGGTTCTCCTACTTGAACCTCAATCAGACCTTTAGCACTTTTTGGTGGATTTCCTTTGTCTCGTGCTAGGACCTCCAATCGATAAGTCTTTCCGTTGTCTTGAGATAATGACAAAGTTGCCGTGATTACTCCCGTACTTGGATGTATCCGAAATTTTGGTTTTTCTTGTTCGTGCAAAAATGAATAAACGACCTCTCCGTTGGCACCCTGATCAGCGTCCTTTGCAACGACTCGAAGAATATTCTGACCGGGTTGAGTACCTATAGATACTCTAGCACGGAACGGATATTCCTCGAAAACCGGAGCGTTGTCGTTTACGTCAGTGATGGTGATCTCGATCGGTATCGACGTGCTCTTTGCGTCGTATTTTCCACTGTCCGTTGCTACGACTAGGAAGTTGAATGAACTCTGACGTTCTCGATCGAGCGGTCTGAAATTACCAATAAAGATACTTACACTTTAAGTAAATACTATCCTAAGAGGTTCTTGCTTTTTGTCAAGGAGTACATACGTTTCATACACTCATAATCGACTGTTAACACGGTAAAACTTGGAATACGATAAAATATGTCACACCGAATATGGCTCGAATTTATCACTTTCTGTCATTCGTAAGTTCTCATTGGGCGATTCATCGAGAAATAA
The DNA here is from genome assembly GCF_912470025.1 of Vespa velutina. Classification (NCBI taxonomy): domain Eukaryota; kingdom Metazoa; phylum Arthropoda; class Insecta; order Hymenoptera; family Vespidae; genus Vespa; species Vespa velutina. The sequence continues at coordinate 3,851,372 of NC_062198.1, read as the reverse complement.
GCGATAGTACGAATCGACAAGGGAAACGTCGACGGGGGTTATGGAAGTCCGGATTTAAGTAGGAGATGGCGGCTCCGTGGCGGGTAGCTTGTTTGTGTGACGGAAACCTTAATCGCGCACGGCGATCTTGTGTAATCCACGTCCACCATTACCATAACTCTGCGGATCCACCGCGGTGGATGCTGTTGGACCGATACGCGTCTTTAATCGTATGGACTCGCAGAAAAGGAATGCGTGAATTATCATTTTCGAACTGTGATCGATTCAATTCCCGATAAACCCTTTTCCTTTTTTCCTCGTTGTCGTCATTGCTTCTTACGTAAAATACAAACTTCTCTCGTCTGTTTTACCTCGTTAGCCAAACCCCAAGCAAATCGTTCTAAATGGGCTGCTCGAGTTGCATGAGATCAAGATAGCTTACAAAGTATTTCGGTGTCCCCTTTGACTCGGCACGAGCGTTAATGGCTTCGCGAAGAACTTTTCTTCGAAGGGGACACCGACGAAGACAAGAAGAAATAAGAAGAGAAGATCACGAGCTTTGTCCAAATCATACTGGCAAAATCGGACGAACTCCGATCATGCGTCGAATCCATACTATCTCGTCGATCTAACGAGGACCAGATCCGACTGGAGAATTTACGTTGTATCTACCGGGTGGTCCAGAAAACGAATGAAGAAGGAGAATGTTCTATACACCTTCGAGTTGCCCAGGGTGGCGGCAGATGCTGTTAGCTTTCAAAGGTAACAACAGTGGAAACAACAACAATAACGGCAACAACAGTAACAACGCGATACGAAAGTGCGGCTTGGCTGGCTACTGATCGTTTGAAAAGAAAGAAAGAGAGAGAGAGAGAGAGACAGAGAGAAAGAGAGAAAGAGAGAAAGAGAGAGAGAGAGAGAGAGAGAGAAAGAAAGACGGTAAGAGACCAACCGGACTAGGGATCTCGTTTTGCATATCAGCCTTTTTGCCGGTTGAAATAATGCATTGAAATGCCACATGGTGTCCCGCTGAAATGACACACGGCTGTCGTGCCGCAAAAGTACGCCCTTGCCTTCCTCCTTCGCAGCTACGAATACCATCCCCTTCTCTCTCTCCCTCTCTCTCTCTCTTTCCCCCACCCCTTCGCGTTCCGTCTTGTTACGGTCGATCTTTCTCTACCTTCGCTCGCACCGTTGAGCGTCTTCTAAAGAGACGAAAGAAGAAGAGACAAGAGGAGTATGAGGCTCTTGAGAAACGTGGATTAATAAACAAAAGGTCTAACGAGTGTCCGGCTTGGTTGGGATTAACCCCTTGTTTTCTAAATTAGGTCTGTGACACGTAATACGACGGAAATTTTTTTGTGTTACCTTTAATGCCTCGTGTTAAATAAAAATACATTAAAATTCTATCCTTCTCTAGTGCTTTTCCAAGTACGAAGGAATTTATTGATAAGTACAATTCGACTTGGTATTTGGTTTAATGAAGAAACGATTTCATTATGCGTAAGTTGAGCATTCGTTCTAAGTAAACAACTCGACGGCACGAGAGAGAATCTCTTACGGATATCTACCTTATCTTAAAGATTATCTTTATGGATCGCCCGTGAGCAAGATACGATCGTTAAAAGCGTGCACCGTTCACGAAAGGTTTTACCAGTAAAGATTTTCTCTTTCTCTTTCTCTCTCTCTCTCTCTCTCTCTCTCTCTTTCTCTCTCTCTCTCTCTTTCTCTCTCTCTTTCTTTCTTTCTATTTTTTTCCTTCTCTTTGTTCCTTTCAACGTATAATTAAATATTCGAATGAAGCCTACGATGCCAGATCGAACATTATTATCAACGAACATTTAACGACAAAAACTCTATGAAGACCGACATACCGCAAGGCTGAGATCAAAGTTCATTGCGTTTACATTGAAATCATCAATTAATTAGCGAAACGTGACCTTACCGTGAACCATAAGAAAGACGGAAGCCGTGAAAAAATCTTTTCGTTTTAACGACATCCCGAGATATGAGTTTGTTGCTTAGCTATCGAAATAAGAAAAGATAAAAGAGGAAAGTATTACTACGGATCGCTAAAAGATATAGAATAAATAAGGAAATAAAGAAAAAAGAGAGAGAGAGAGAGAGAGAGAGAGAGAGAGAAAGAGAAGGAGGATAAAAGTCGGCATCTTTTTTCTCATCTCCCTCTTTCCCGAGTCGCATGAACAAGCTTATGCATACAGAATCATCTAATCGGCTACAATACAACAATAGCGAGGCACATCAGTGGACTTTATAATTTTACGACTTTCCTAAGAACATTTTCTACGTTCATTCTCCCCCGCTCTCCGTATCGCCGGACTTCTTCATTCCTTGAGAGTAGCTTTCCTCTTTGTCTACCTTTCACAGTCTACGCCTATCTTTATCTTTCTCCTTCTCTCTATATTTCTCCTCCCCCCTCTCTCTCTCTCTCTCTCTCTGTCTTCTTCTCTCTCTTTGCTTCTCTTTCTCTTTGCTTCCACGTTTTACGACGTAGCATTACGGACGTAATATCCTTCCATGATGATCCTAATCGCGCAATAAAGGTCGCGGCAATTAACGCTTGGATGAAATTGGTCGAAGATACGTTCTTTGGTACGAGCTAGACAAGTTCTAGACTGTTGTACGTACAAGATAGAGAGAGAGAGAGAGAGAGAGAGAGAGAGAGAGAGAGAGTGTGTGTGTGTGTGTGAGTGTGTGAGAGAGAAACTCATCGGATGAAATTCTTTAGAAGTCATAAAGCAAATTGGACGTTTTAATTGTTTGATCTATCAATACGATTGCTTGTTCATTTTTTCCTATAGGAGGTTCGAGTATTCTAAAAAGAGATTACGCGTGAATCGAAAACGTATTATTATACCTATTCTATACGAGCATCATACATTTTCATTGATTATCAGAATGGATTTACGATTGTTATGGTTTTCAATTGACATTAAGAATATATAATGACATATTGTGATATTTTAGTTAAAAAAAAAACATTGTGATTGTTAAATAGGATGGTACTCACCCAGCAGTAGTTATGACACCAGTTAAATTGTCAACCCTGAACAACCAACTATTTTCTTCAGCAATCGCATACGTTATTTTCCCATTGACACCTTGATCAGGATCAGTTGCTCTCACCGACATAACGCTTGAATCCGGTGCAGCATCTTCCGAAATGGTTGCTATGTATTTTCCAGGATGATAACTCGTCGGATAATTCGAAGATCCATATTGAAAGCCACCGGAGAGACTATAACCGCTATAATCAATTTGAAGTGCACCACGAGGACGAGATTCCGTATATTGATTTTGTGAAAAGATCGGTGCATTATCGTTCACGTCGAGAACAATCACCGTGAGATTACAACGAGCTTCTAAACTTGGTCTTCCTTTATCTTTCGCCGATATAGTTAAAACATATTTTGGTACAGTTTCTCGATCAAGATTGATCATCGATAATGCACCAGACGAGGAATCCAAAGTAAATTTATTTCCGATGTTGCCACCTGATAAAGAAAAGAGGAGGAACTTTTAATAATTATTCTAATTTATACGTACGATCGTCGATCTTTAGAGTAATTCTTACCGATTATGCTATAATGAAGTTCTCCATTTTTTCCTTCGTCGATATCCATAGCGGCAATAGTATGAATAACAGAATTCTCTTCATTCTCTGGTATAGCCAAAGTATAGCAAGATCCAGCACGAAATTTTGGACTGTTATCATTTTCATCCAAAACCTTAACTTCCAACGTGGTGATATCCAAAAGTTTCGATGATCTAGCGACAATCGGTACGTAATATTGCGAAATTTCTTCTCGATCCAAAGATCCTCGAAGAGTTACAAGGCCGCTCGGTGAAATAGCGAACTTATCTGCGGCCACGTTTGTCGGTATGCTGAAGCTGATGTTGCCTAGAAGAAGCGAAGCATTCTCTAATGATATCGATAACAATAAAAGAAAAACAAAATGAGAGAGAGAGAGAGAGAGAGAGAGAGAGAGAGAGAGAGAAAGGTAGACAGGAATTAGATAAGCATCTCTTTCAATTCGATTGGGATTATAAACAGCTGCTTTATCTTTTCAGAATGTAACTATACCGGTAGGATGAATTCACCTGCTGAAAATAAAACACACATCGTTCTTGACCACTCCTTAGAAAAATCGAACAACTAACATCTTTTACGAAATTCCTTTCTCTATGCGATTCCTTTTATCATTTGATATCTTTCGCGATGACACGACAAAATTTTTTCATTCCATTTGTTCGCGTATCATGGAGACTGTTATTAATATCGAGAAGAATTAGTTGGAGAAATTTTATAAGACATCGACGAGAAGGTAACACTCGTTGTTCGATAGAAGAATTTGGGTGGCCTCGTCGAAAGAAGAGGATCTTGTGTTTTTCTTTCCCGTATCTCATTCGCCTCCTTTCTTTCCTTTTTTATTAAAAGAAACACGAGTCCCCACGAATTCCCACGTTTTGCAAAAGATCTTGTAAGAAAAAGAGAGGAGTGCGAGCCGTCGAAAGAATTTAATGCCGGGATAAAGTAATATGTAGTTCTCTCTCGAACACGCATTTCTCTCTTTTTCTCTCCTTCAATATTTTTCTTTTATTTCGAAATTCAATGTCGATGCACTTGTAACCTACTTTGCATACAAGTCGGCGTGTTTAAAATAAAGAATATAATATAATTAGAAAAGAAATCGAGTATACTCGATTCGAACGACGAATTGAAATGGATAATCAATAGATGATATTTTCTTTGTTGAGATATCCTTTAGGAAAGGTATTCTTTGAAGATAAAAATTTTCATGGTATATCCAGAAGAGTAAAGGAGACAAACACGTTCGAAGCTCAAATTCCAAAGGACGAAGAAATCGGGCTATCTTCGTGTCGATTTTTAGCGGTTTTAGAACAAAGCGAAGGCTAAACACGTTTGGTAGCATGTGCGTGCCAGTGATAGGTAGGTACCTATATACCTACTGGTATAAACTTTGCGTGTACACACCTACGAACAGGCACGAATACGAGAAAGAAAGAATCGTAGACGATAGTGTGCGTGCGTGTGTGTGTGTGTGTGTGTGTGTGTCGTTGCTGTGTGTTTGCTTGGTGATTTGCCTATGGGCCCTATGGCCTATGCGTACAGCTTGGCGGCAGCTTGGCGGCACGATGATATACGCGGCCATTGTTTTCCCTTGCCCCGTTTGCTTCGCCCGTTAGCTTTCTCCCTCCACCAACCCTCTCTCTCTCTCTCTCTCTCTCTCTCTGTTTTTCTTTACTCTCTTTCTCTGCCCCCTTGCAATACTCGTCCTTCGGAACATCGCGGCTTTGGCGCTTCTGTCGGGGTGCGCTAATGCGCTCGTCTGATACACGAGCGCCCCTATAGATAAGGGGCAAAACGAACGATATACTATGTTGTCCGAGCTTACTACCAAGCACTTTGCTTCGGCTACTAAGTATCGAGCTTAGCTACCAGGATTCCTATTCTCTCTTTCATAAATCCTACCAACACGATTCCCATAGTGTTTACGTGTAAAAGGAGAGAAAGAGAAAGATGAGAATTAATAGCGATCGTTTTTTAATTCATTCGATTTGTGCCCAAAGAAAAAATTTTATATAAATAAATGGACGAATATTTTCAATGATTTTTAATTTTATGTCTAAGTTTAAGTTAATCAATATATTACAAACGATCAAGATTATTTATTAAATACGTAGTACGATACAAGATACTTTTTTTTTGCTTTTTTTTTTTTTTTTTTTAATTTCTATCAAAGAAAAATGAAGTTTCGTGAGAAGGAAGGATACGATGGAATCGCGTTCTTAAACTCAACGAAGTCCCGCGAGTCATTTCGCTGAATTTACTATAATGCTTTGTACCGGTCGGAATCAAGGCAATTATTCGAGGTATTTTCATAGCAGGGCTTTTCTATTAGCCAAGAACGGACATCCTTCGTGGACGAGGTCTCCTCCGATTATGTACCCTTCGCGTGTCCGTACGTGTAGGTGGCGTTTTATAGAGTATACCAAGAGAGTACAACTCTTTGCTAAAAGAAACGAAGATCAAGAGGATCGAGATTGAGAGGGAAAGAGATGAAAGATAGTATATCCGAGGTTGTAATTTCAACTAGAACTCAACGATGATGAGTGATGTGTTCATTTTGAGAAGATAGTGAAAAAGAAAAGTACGAATAGATTACAACTTGATCACTGTAATATCTTGTTTATTTTTAATAAAAAAAAAATTGCCATTTGAATTCGATTAATTCCTCTAACAATGTTGAAAATGATAACTATCATTTATCAAAGGGATTTAAATGCCTCGACAAATTTTCTGAAGGCTACTATAGACTATTGAAATAAATTATCATTGTGATCTCCTACCTTGATCGAGGATGGCTGGTCCAGCAACGTCCATAACAGACGCGCCAGTTCGAAGATCCTCGGAGATTCGAGCGACAGGATTGGAAAGCAGTAGTCGAGGAGGTCCTCTGGTCTGTCCAGCGGCGAGGGTCAAGGTCAGCTTCAGGGTGGCCTTGCGTGGCGGTGATCCGTGATCGTTGGCCGTGATCTCAAGTTCCGTGGGTCGGATCATGGGTCTCGTGAGACTGACTATACCGGACTCATAACCTACTGAAAATCTTGCTTCGTCGTTTCCCGATGTAATCACGTAAGATACGCGACCATTGTCACCTGCGTCCTTATCTACCGCAACCACTCTTACCAAAGTCGCTCCTATAATGTCAAATTGAACGATTTAAATCGATAAGAATTTTATATATTTAAAATGAATGAAAAGAGAGAGAAAAGAAACAAAATATATTCCTAAATTTGTACTTGCCTGGTAAGACATCCGAAGTGACAGCAATTTTAGTTGTTTCTGGAGCGACGAAAACAGGATCGTTATCATTTTGATCAAGGACCATGATTCTGGCAGTAACAGTTGATGCCAATTGTTCACCGGGTGGTGCACGATCGGAAGCTTTAAGAATCAAAGTATATTCTGCTCTTTCTTCTCTGTCAAGAGGTTTCGTAAGAGACAAGGCACCGGTAAGAGAATCAACGACGAAGCCACCGCTCGAAGGAAATTCAGCTACCAATCCGTACCTTAGATCACCATTCAAACCGCTATCCAAGTCTGTAGCTACTAGATTATAAATCGTCGAGCCTATCATAGCCTTTTCCGAGACTCGAACCGTTATCGGATCCTGTGGCCAACGAGGTGGATTATCATTGGCATCTTCTATGACGATCTTCACCGAAACTGCAATACTTTGAGGATTTCCGATTGACGTTGTGTCCAACGCACGAATCTCCAGATGATACTCGCTCACGTTTTCGCGATCAAGAGAATGAGCGACCACCAATTGACCTGAACCTCGATCTACGTCGAAGGCTGGGAATTCGCTGATGGGCGTTAACGAATGCAAGGTGAAGGCCACACGTCCTGCTGGCCCTGCTCCTGATACCGATCCTACAGCTTGTCCGATATTAGCATCTTCGCATACCTATGAAATTATTTAAAGATCATACTTTTTCATTTTCATTCGAAACGATCGCAATCTTTTGATATGATGAATTATCAGTTATTATTTAATAATTTTTTAATTTTTTCTTTCTTCTTTTTTTTTTTTTTTTTTTTAACTGAACACGATGAAAATAAAGGTGAATATGGTATCAAAAAGTTAACTCGAGCTATTACCACTCTTATAATTTTCTCGCTAGGTATAGCTGTCACGATGAACGAACTAGAGTTAGAGAGGAAGGAAGTACAAGAGGCAAGAACGAATTCTATCGTGCGGTAAAGCGTATGGTACTCACGTTAAAGGTAAAACTGCTGCTGGTGAAGGTCGGCCGGTTATCGGCAAGTGCCAGGACCTCGACTCTCAAAGCACGGACACTGTGTCGTGGCGGCCGGCCAGCGTCCGTTGCCTTCACAGACACCCGGTATACATTGCGTTCTTCGTGATCCAGAACGGCCTTGGTCCTGATCATGCCAGTGATCGGGTCGATCGTGAAAACGTTGTAACCATCGGAGTCGCGATCTATGGTAGAATTTAAAGCGATCCATTGACAATCAAAAAATAAACAAAAATTTTTTCAAATGTTTCATTTATTAAATTATCTCAATGAAAAAACTCGAATATTGAATAAATTAAATAAATAAGCCAAAGGTATGGACCATCACTGTCAATTCCTTTCGAGATTTTGCTCTTTGAAAATGGCATTGAGCAATGTTTTTAAACGCATTGAAAGAAAATTCATTTCCGATCGTCGTTATTACGAATGTCTTGCGGCGACGTTCTCTAATCGATACTATATTGCTGCTGGATGTTGTAAGACAAAAACACTTAACTTTACCATTAAAGCCATGCATAATCGTTTCGGTAATTGCGCTTTGGCTATTAAAGCGTTAAGAAGTCCAACCCTTTGGTCGATAATAAAGAACAAGTAACAGCTTCGTAGCCAGTAAACTACGAGACATTATTATTACCTTTCACTCTCGTTTCTCGTAATTAGCGACTGCAAAGCTTTCAGCTCGTTCCGAGATAATCGTAATTGGACAATGATCGAATATCGCGAATGAAACGAAAGCGAAGTTCAGGATCATAGATAACTAGAGAGTAAGAGAGAAAGAGACAGAAGAGGAGAGAGAGAGAGAGAGAGAGAGAGAGAGAGAGAGAGAGAAGGAAGGATAGAGTAAAAGAGACAGAGAATATTTTTTCAGAAGAGATATACTCACCTTTCAAAATACTGTAAGTTACGGATGCATTTTCACCAAGATCAGTATCCAAGGCCCTAACTCGAGCCACTTCGGTTCCAGGTGGTTGCTCTTCTCTCACGCTGACGACATCACCCTGAGGATCGACGATCTCCGGCGAATTATCGTTAACGTCGAGCACGGTCACTTTCAAGGACACTCTAGCTGCCCTCGAAGGTGTCCCCTGATCTCTTGCCTCGAGTACTAACTCATGCGATCCTTTCTTTTCGCGATCAAGAGGCTCACGCGTCGTGATCTCGCCTGAAAATTATTATGAAAAATGTGAATAAATAAATTATGATAATTGATAACGAAGAAATCATTTAATTCCACCGTTATAACGGACTGTTTAATGATCCGTTAGCGATTTCTTATCTTTTTCGTTTCTTCCTTTTCAAAGGAACGAGTATTCGAATGATGTAGAATATTTATGACCAGGTACAAAAAGGAATTCGTTCGTCAGTCTCAATTTCGAAAGGATAGTTATACTCATCTAAAAGGACGTCTTATGTTCTAAGATTGAACAATTTTATATACCACTTTCCGAGGTAATTCTCAAGCGGATGTGAATTAAAATAAGATAAAATTTTTCTGTCATTATTAAATATATTCTCTATCGAGTCTAATGAGATAGATAAGTTCTAATGCAACTTCCATTTTCATAGTAAACCGTGATGAAATCGATTACGTTTACGGGTAATAGTGATCTTGAGGGATGTGGACATCATCGTCGACTTTAAACTCATCACATAAAACGTCTACGTTTCCTACGATAAGACTAACGCGATTCTCAGTTACAAATTCCCAACATTAACCTTAGAAGGAATAAAAAGAGATTGTGGCAATAAAATGGAGTATGCACGACAAACACGAGAGAAAGAGAGAAAGACTTTATCAATTTTCTTCGCCAGGTATGGTTAATTGGATAATCGTCACTCTTGTGATGTTCTCAGATATTCTCTCTCTTTCTTTCTTTCTTTCTATATGTAAGTGACTTTTCTCGCGTATATAATAACCGTTTCAAGGACGTACGTAGGATCGCTCGTAACGAGCATCCTTGTAATTACGAAAGCTAAAAAAAAAAAGATGAAAAAAGTGGAAAAAAGTTACAGACAGTAAGATAGAGATAGAGAGAGAGAGAGAGAGAGAGAGAGAGAGAGAGAGAGAGAGAGAGAGAGAGAGAGAGAGAGAGAGAGAGAGAGAGAGAGAGTGCAGGTTGTCCATTCGACCGGTCTGCGTATTAATGGGTAATTAAGGAAGCGCCTAGTCTGCCGGCAGAACTATTCCAGGATCTGAAAAAGGATCGGGATAATAATTCGTGAAGAGAAGGAGAGAGTGAAAGAGAAAGAAAAAAGATCCTCGCGTGCCTCGACGAATTCTCGACGTAGCTAGGTCCCTGTTTCCTTCTCTTTTCCTCTCCCTTTCTCTTCACCCTTCGCGCACACCCGGCCGAAACGTCGTCGACGTCGTTCGTTCGTAGTCCTCCACCTCGTCGACAAGACAAACGATCGACGAGAAACATGCAAACGCGCCGGCATCGAGGGATACCATCGCGGAACAATAAGAAGTATATCGTAGGACGCGTGCTAATGCGTTTCTCGTGTTAGCCGTGGGACCCAACCTTTCCGCTTTTCCCTCCCTTCCCTTCTCGTTTACGTCCATGGCATACGATCCTTCCCAATATTTGGGAATATTCGTTTTGCTTACCGACCTGAATCCATTCTCGTTTGTTTGGACTTTGAAAGATTATGTTAAGATTGTACATTTAAACCAGAAGAAGAAAAAAAAAGTCCTCCGTAGAATTTACTTTGTATATTTTTTTTTTTTTTTTTTTTTTTTTTTTTGAAATAGAATATCCATCGAAGTACTATTGTAAACTATTTACATGATCGTAAAGTTGAATAAAGGAAAAGAAGAATTCATCTCGTCTTATTTCCTCGTCGTCTTAATTTCGTATTTCAAGTCGTAAGAACGACGCAGGAGCATCTTTTGTCGAAGGATTAACATATAAATACCCGTGGAGGAGCGGACCGATCCTTCCGGCAAGTGTAGGATCCTCCTCTTTATTTTAACTTTTTCCATCGAGCGCAAACAGGCAGTCCGACGAGACCCCCCACTTCTCTCTTTCTCTTTCTCTTTTCGCAAAGAATGCCAGGGTCTGGTCTTGCCACGTACTAAGAATATACACAAATACTTTTACATCGCATGCCAATCAAAGGTATATAACGAGAAAGAGAGGAAGATAGAAAGAAGGATGGACTCGCACGCACACAAACACACACACACACACACACACGCACACGCACACACGCAAACACACACATATATACAAAGGTATATATACTTGCACGCAGGCAATTCTTGGGCCAGTTTCCGATGATTCGTTACACGCCGATGAAGCAAAAGCACCACCTCTTACGAGATTATACTCTGATACCCATGACCCAGAGGATACACGAATGCAAAGGGCAAAAAGCGTCACGTACGCGGTCGCGAGCACATGCTATCTCACTCACTGCATCTTATTACGTGTCGTTTCGAGAACGCTCACAGTTACTCGAAAGGATGCGTTTCGCGTTGCACTTCGCAATGGAGTACACCTCCTTGTTAATGACACGATCCCCACCTCCGACCAAGACATTCTGTCGTTGCAATTAACACGGAGAAATAAAATCGTATCGTCTCGCTAAATTTGTTCCGTAATTATCCATTGATAGGGCCAGACAATATCAAGTGTAAAGAAGAGATCGAAGAAAGCTTTCAAGATACTTTCTTTGCTGAAATTTCTTTTTTGTTGAGAAAAGCCGATGAAAAGATTTTGCTCGTCATTTATCGTCGAACTTACTCGACACTTTCGCAAACTATAATTTAAAATAATCAACGTCGTCTTTTTACATCGTTAGATACAAAGTTAAGAAACGATTACATATTATTTTTACGCCGAAATATTAACACTTTTTTGCAATCATTTGTGGTTTTGAGAGCCTTCGAAAATTTATAGATTCTCGAGTTTACGATCCCAACATTTTTTGTGGCATTTTAACGATAGATGAGGCAATATAAAATGTCCATTAAGATGATGGAATAGAAATAGATACTAAAGTGTTTATAATGATAAAAAAAGATAAGAGAATCGGATCATTGACCTGAAGAATCATTTCGATGAGATTACTTCCGCAAAATTATTTCTGGGATACTTTATTTCTTCGTCAACGATACCTTCTTATATTCTCCTTTCAAGATTTTTAAGAATCTTTAAGCTATACGCCGATAGCTGTGGGGTAATGGTTCACTTAAGAGTATCCAATTAGCAATAAATTTTCGAAAGAGAGGCGACGTGTATATATTCTATTCGCACGATCTCAATGATAGAAAATTTAAACCGTGTAATCAGACTAGAGATTAGTGAGGGAGATATGAATTACAAATGTACCATGGATCCTTTTTCCTTTTTGAATTTTAAAAGAAAACAAAAAAAAAAAAAGAAGTAAAAACAATATTTCCTCTTACCTGTATCAGGATCCACAGAGAAGCTACTGTTAACCTGGACGATGGCATATCTAAGTAGAGCATTTTTGCCAAGATCAGAATCGGTTGCACTGACAGAACCAACGATAGTATCGGATGGTAGATTTTCCAATAATTCGAATGCATAAAAATCTTTTTCAAAGCGTGGCTCATTGTCATTGTCATCGAGAACGGACACGAGAACAGAGGCACTCGCTGTAGCCGCAGGTGAACCGTTGTCCGTTGCCAATACTGTTAACGCGTACCGATCGACGCTTTCACGATCGAGCACCTGCGCCAGGTAAATCCATCCGGTGTTTGGACTAATGCGAAACGCCGTGGAACCCTGGAGACGATAACTCAATCTCGCGTTGTTTCCTGTGTCGAGATCCACTGCAGTAACTTGAAGAATCTATTGGGAATAAAATTAACGTCATTGTAAAAAAAGATTTATTCGTTAGAAATCATTGAATTAAAATCATTAAATTTTCTTTTTGGTATTTGAGATTGATTATAAAAAGAAAATTTATATGTTAAGTCCTCTTAAACGGATGTTATGAAGGATCAAACGAAGGTTCAAACGTGTTAGTCAAATGTTTCTCATAGTACGAGCAGCCTTATACGAAGAAAGAAAAAGTATCGAATGGAATATGGGGAAGAGAGGAAGAGATTGAGAGAGAGAGAGAGAGAGAGAGAGAGAGAGAGAGAGAAGATTCTCGTCAATCCGGTCGTTCCGTATTAATTACACTTCCTCCAGGACCCCGCGAACCCTAAACACATTCGAACCGGTTGATCTTTTTCAGTAAGGGAGTATCGTGCATTAAGAAGGTCAATGAAACTCAAAATATCAAATATGAATATAAGTATATTTTAAAACGTGTAATAACTTAGCGCACCGAGAATATTAATCATAAATTATGTAAAAAAACAAATCAAAAAAAAAAAAAAAAAAAAAAAAAAAAAAAGAAGGAAAAAGAAGAAAAAAAAGAAACAAGTGAAAAAATGGAATAATGAGTGTGTCTATTAGAGGAAATAAACGAATCTGGTAGATTTCTGAGATGAAACTAAAGGTGGAGACGAGGAGGTACCATTAGAAGAAAACCTGACGTGGGAGCAGCCTGCAATGTGTCTAACTGTACGTTATTAGTTCGCACCGGGTGAAGGGTTACGCTCACTGCAGCCAAGTTACTCTTGCTATATACTCTTTCTTTCTCTTTCTCTCTTTCTTTCTTTAGCACTGCCAGCCAAGATATTGTCCAGATAGCACCGACAGCTCACAGATCTGTTTCGCCGATAGATACTACCGATATATACGTGTACACCGGAGAAAGATAAAACGAAAGATCGAGTACCGAAATGAGGAAGAAGGAAAAGGTTCAAGAAAGAGAGAGAGAGAGAGAGAGAGAGACAGAGGCCATTTCTATCGTTCCCTCGTGCGCGTTGTATTAAAAATGTGACGTCATTTAACGGGCATATCTCTCAGCGGAGATCTCAGGGTCATTCGTCATCGGGATCCTCGTATTCGGGATTACGTTTGTTCGCTGCTAGTATCCCGAGAGAAATCCGTAGGCTATCCGTCCAGTAGAAAGATCTTCTTCGATGACGATCATTGAAAGAGAAATAGAGGATAGCATACGTTGATGATCATTCTCATCATCTTTCTATACGAGTTCACGTATAGCATATCAAACGAAAGACAGAAGTTTTAAATTTGAAAAAAAAAAAAAAAAATTATTTATTCGATCGGGACAAGCGCGGAAAATCATGTACGTATTTAACTTGAGCTCTGTTACCTATCAATCCTATGAACTGACATCTATCTTGCCTCACGTTTCTATCTGGATGATCATGCTATTTCCTATTAATTTCAAAATAAAATTTCTTTCCGCGCAATATCTAAGCTCTTGGTTAATCGAAGCTAATCCCACTTGAGTGAGACTCGACTTAGCTAATTCCTTTCTTAGAGAGTTTGACTTATTCTCTTCCTCTTTTTCTAAAGAATTAATTCAGAAGCGTAATACGAAGACGTCCGACGATTATCTATAAAACACATAACTCGCATCGAATGAAATTACATACTCGGTGAAGAAGACTTTAAGAAACCAAATGAAGAGAAGAATGAAGTTAAGGAGACTCGGACGTTAAGAGGTTATTAACTTCGTTAAGATTCAAAATCTTCCTGCGATTTCTCACCGATCTTTTTAACTCTCTTCGCAAATATATATACGTATACATGCACACACGACGATTTAATACGGACACCCATACATCGTGGAAAAAGAAACGGATTCAACTGGACAAATAAATGGGCGTGTGACGGGCGTGTAATGAAGATTTTTCTCACTTGGGAATCGAGCCTGGCGCCTTCGGGAACCTCCACGTGATACTCGTTCCTCTCGAACACTGGGGGGTTGTCATTCACATCTTGAACCTCCACGCTCAAACTGAGATTCGCAGAGAGTCCTGCACCATCTAGAGCTCTTATCAGGAGACCATGTCTCTGTTGAGTCTCGTAATCTAATCGTCTTGCTAAGTAAAGCTCGCCAGTTCGTCCGTCTATGCCAAAGAGATCATTGCTATTTTGTACAAGTACGTAACGGATTGGTAGCGAGGGCGTTGAATCTCGATCGGTTGCGTGAGCTACAAAGAGGGCTGTGTGAAGGGGATGAGATTCTGGTACTGATATTCGCAGGCTTACGCTTCGAAAGAAGGGTGCATTGTCGTTCACATCTTCCACTAATACTTCGACCTAATAAACAAATAAAATAACGAATGAATAAATATTTAACTACGATGATAATTTCATTCAAACGGATTAGAAAGATATCCTATTACCAAAAGAGAAAAATAACTCACTTGACAATATCCAGTTGAACCACCGTTTCTCGCTTCGACGCTTAAAATATATTTGTCTCGTGTTTCTCGATCAAGAGGTAATCGAATCCTTAACATTCCCGTGTTGGGATCCATAGATAGATCAGGTTCGTCTGTTGCTAAATAAAATCGACTTGGTCGTTCACCTGTAAATATAATAAAAGTAAACGTTAATACTATATAAATTAATTTGATAAATATATAACTTAGTAAGCACTAAGTTTAATAAATTTTATTGTTTGATAAACTCGGTTTTGTGCTTTCGATTATCTTTCATTTCTCATGTAACCAATAAATTCATTCACTTTGACCAAAACCACTTTCCAAGAAGGATCATCTTAAATGAGGAGTAAATAAAAAGGATACAGAATTTTAAATGTTTTCGAATTCAGAGTTTCGGCAAAATGTTAAAGATAAAAGGCACGATACACTTATAGCGTCAAGGTTCGAGGGTTGTTCGTGATGTCAAATCGATTCATTTACTCAGACTCGATTAATGGCTTCGATTTCGTCGGACAAGAGACCCGTACCAGTGAATGCACGAAAAGACTTTTTGGTAACACAGTGCGTGCGATGTATAACGCCCATAGGGAAAAAGGAACGTCGAAAATGAATTCGACGAGGTGTCCTTGTAACCGACATAACGAACGCTTTGTATCCCGTTAATTTAGCTAATTAGCCATAGTACCATGCTCGTTTGTTAAGTCGGCTCTATCAAAATATGTACGAGCTCGTACGTTGCTTCAACGTTCTGTCCGTGATCGCAAGTAATTTAGCTTAATGAATTTTCTTCGAGAAAGATTGATCGAATAAAAAAGGTATCCACTTTTTTCGATCATTCGAATGTACCGAGTGTTATGTAAATTAACTTAAGAGCAAGTTTCTGATACTGTCGATCCTTCATCGGGACGTCAGATTTATCTGTTTATTTATTAAAATATGATTTTAAAACCTATAGAGAAATAAATACTCCGTAGGTGATCGACAGTTCATCAAATACGGTCTGGAGTTGGACATACTGTGCACGCGTACAGGTAATTGCAGCGATCGATAGATCGATCCTCCACGATTTTGATCCAAATCGGGATCTTCCCTTTGCCGTAAAGCCACAGAGCACGCGCTCTTGTCTTCCCTCTCTCTCTCTCTCTTTCTCTCTCTCTCTCTCTCTCTCTCTCTCTCTCTCTCTCTTACTCCATCACGCTTTCGACAAATCCTGTAGATCTCCCGCGTTGTTCTCGATCTACGTCGACGTATCGGCCGAGTTTTTCTCGTGCGAGTAGTAGAGCGAAAAACTAGGTGGACTTGGAGAACGGTGCCCATGAGAGCAAGAGAGATAAAAGAGCCTTGTCGTAACTGGGCGGTCTAGGAACGATCTCTTCCATTTCCACGATATCGGATGGCGTTCGACGGCAAAGTAGCTTCCCCCTTCGTCACCCTTCTCGTCCTCTTGCTCGACCGTCATCACTGACATCGACTGACATCGGCCGTTCAGCTAGTGTCCTTAAAGATGCTACTCGTTCTCGTACGTGACCGGCATAATTTATTGACCGCTATTTATACTTGTTTTCCTCGTCGCCACCCTTTCCCTCTGACTCCGCCCTATATATACGTGTAACGAATGTGTGTGCCCGTGTCACGACGTGACCGATACGATTCTCTATCCTCGGTCGATTTAATAAAAACGAAAGGATCAATAAAAATTCCAAGTAAAAAGATCTTTGATTTTCTATCGTAGAGATGAACATTTATGACGTAGCCGATAGTAGCAGTTTAGTTTTTGGTTAAAAGGACCTACATGAGTCTTGTTACTCAAGTCTTTGCGTTAATATTTAAAGAGAAGAAAGACTTGTTCAATATCATTCCCTCACACTCTTTTCGTATCTCTATGGTAAGATCGATGATACAATGACCATTCACCTTTCATTTTAAAAATCTATAAGATACTTAATCTGTAATGTAAAGTGCAATTTGCCATTACATAGGTAATACTCAAAGTACAATTAATTATCCACTCGACGCGAGACAGACGTGATTCCGAAAGAGATCGAAGAAAATCGATGGTTCTCTTTCACGTTCATGGCCACGAAAGACGAATCGTTTTTCCAACACCATCAGTGCATAGAATCGATCTGTTGGGACTAACGAGCGATCGAGCTTATCGTTGAATTGCTATACGTAGTGAGTTTGCGCGAAATCCGCTAGAAGGGCTTGATCGAACGAATAATGATGATTCCTGGTCATCGGAAGGCGAAGAGAATTTTCTGTCTCTCTTTCTTTCTTCATGTCTCCCGAGGGTCTCCTTCTTCTCATCAGGGTGCCATCGTGGGTGTAACGAAGACAAATCGCTCGTGTATTTGATTAATACGCTGGATCCTTTCTCCCGAATATCTCGGTCTCTCTCTCTCTCTCTCTCTCTCTCTCTCTCTCTCTTTCTCTTTCTCTTTCTCTTTCTGAGAGACCGATGAGCATTCGTGAGGCGAATCGAGAGCGAGTTTTTGCTAGCACCTTGCTCGACAAGAGAAAGAAAGCCACTACAACGTACTCATTACTTATTCTCGCCCTTTCACAACTTGGCTAAACAATGTTCCCTTAACCCTCTTTGCTATTATTCATGGATATTCGTCATGGGGATGTAAAAATGAAAGTGATTTAAAAATAAAAAATAAAAGTCTACGTGTTAAAATTTATTAAAATATTAAATTACAATTATAACGTTATAATAATGACAAATATTAAATGTAAAAATATTTTCGATTGATTTCTATTGTCTTGTAATAATTAAATTAATATCAAATATTCAAAACTCATATATTTAATATAGAAACAATCCTCAACGATTAGTAACATAATGCCGGAACTTAAGTATATAGTCTGTTTCGATCGGAGTTCTCTTTCCTTATTTACTACCATCTTCATCCTCTTTCTCTTTTACAAAGTCTCTCGTTAGCCCTAGCCGTGTCTCTCGCAGCCGACGTCGTGCCAATCTTTTTTATTCAACCCCCTCTTTTCTTTATCTCTCTCTCTCTCTCTCTCTCTCTCTCTGTCTTTCTCTCCTTCTTCTTGTCTCCGTTCTCTTCTTTCTCTTTCTCTCTTTCTCAATCGCGCAAATGGAATCCATTTCTAGTTCCTTGACTCCCTACCTATTTCTCTCTCCCTTTGTACCTACTTCTCTCTCTCTCTCTCTCTCTCTCTCTGTCTCCTTCTCCCCCTCTTTTTCTCCCTTCTCGTTCAACGTATAACTCTTTCTCCTTTCAGATACCTTGCTCGCCTCGTTCTCACGTGTACGACGCACTACTCTTCTCTCTTTCTCTTTCTTACTCGACGATGTCGGTCGGGAAAGACAGGGGACGTGGAAGACTCTGCAAGGGTCCTTGCGGTAGTACGTTATTGATTATTTATTTTTGTTCTATAGTCTTCACGTGAGTCCACTAGAGGCCACCCTTCTCGTCGACGATCACCATGGGCGTCGAGGTTAAAAATTCTGATACTACCTTTTGCCAGATCGTAGTAATTTAAAATAATACGGCTCAATCCTATAATTGTATGTAACTTTTTTGTATATGCCAATTGCTTTTTTGGTTGATCAAGATCAACGTCTAATCAAGATCTAACGTGCAACAGTATCCATTTAGATAAATGAAGATAAGAAGATCACAAGAAAACCGAAAAGTCCATACGCGAAAAGCTGCTCTCCTCGGATCGGACCGTGAGATCTCTTTCTTTGTTTTTCTATCTCTCGAAATCGATTTTTCTTTTTCCCATAACAAGAGTATCGAGCATGTATCGAGCTCGTCTTCCTTCGGCGCCCATGAGTTCTGTTACTCTTGCGTTCGCCGCATCGAGCGTAGATCGGAAAACACGTCGAGTGAGTTTGCAAGGATCGAGAGGAAGAGAGAAAGAGTAGCCTGGTTACTCGGTAGCTACGAGTTCGATCCCGTCGTCGATCTTGGTAAAAAGTTTCTAATTGGTACCGAGTGGTTATATTGAAATCAAGGCGTCGTCCGTTCGACCGGTGGTAAACTGGTTGAAATCATTCGAATGATCACGACGAATGATCTATCCCAGCTTCTCTTCTCTTTTTTTGTTTTTTTTTTTTGTTTTTTTTTTTTTTTTCATTTCTTTTCCTTTTCTTTTTCTTTCCCATTTTTTTACTCTTTCCTTTTGCGAGACCGCCGCAGTTTAGACCTCGAATTAGATCGTTCCTTTTGGCACTAGGAAGAACGAAGAGGATGAAAGAAAGAGTGAGAGGAAGAATGTGGAGGGATCGTAAATCGTAAGAGCGCGTTGTACGTCGTCGTTCAGGCTCGTATTTGTCACGGGCTTTAAGCCGTTCCTTCCATCGGCATTACTCGACGACGAGCGCTTATCCTTTATTGTCGCTTCTCGTGTTTCAGAAGCGCCGATCGGAATAATAAACCGGTCGAAACGTTTATCTTTTAATAAAGCACTTCTCCACTTCTTTCTCATTCTTATTTCTTTTCTTTCCAATCGTCTCTTTATCTATTCCAGAACGATCAGCCGTGAATCCTCCCGAAGAAATCGACTTTATCTAAAATGATCCTTTTGACAGAGATGTTCCATTAATCGACCATCACGATGCGATATCTATCGTCAATTTTAATATCCCAAATATATTTATCGTCTTGCAGAAAATATCATAAGATTTACCTTAAACGTTTCTTGTCTGACAATTAATTGCAAAGGAAAAGGAAGAAATAATAAAGAACCATGGATTCCGTTTAACGAAATAGTTTCAATAAAATCTGTGAAATATACCGAGAAAAATAATGATGGATCAGTAAGATCCGTATCGAATGCGGTGCTCCCTTTTGCATTCCTTCTTTCTCTACTCTCTCTCTCTCTCTCTCTCACTCTTTCTCTCTGGTAGTCGGGGACGTCGGAGCTCCTTTTATTTTGCTAATTAACTCGTAACGGGCCATCCCATGGACCGAGGTCGACTCGGTGGCCGGTCGTTCTTTCAGGGGCGGCGTCGTCATCACACTGGCTCCCCAACGACGAGAGTCGCGCATTTACGATCGTTCAGGAAAAGGTCGTAATCGCCTACGGTAAATACTTTGTCGCCTGGCCATCTTAACCACCAACACCATGAACATTTTCATCGGCATCATCGTGCTACCCTATCGACGATGAAAGAAGAAAAAGAGAAAAATAAAAAGAAGGGAAAGGAAGAGGAAGAGCCACGGGGGGGAGTCCATTTTGCGAAGCCGTAACCCGCCGAATTACGAGCCATACCGCTCTAAATATGGGGATCGGCCTCTTTCTCTCGCTGCCTCCGCTCCTTTTCTCCCACTTTTTTTTCTTATCCTCTTTCTTTTCTTTTTCTTCAGTTTAACACACGCGTGCTCGGCGGCCAGCGCGATCGATTATTCCCGCACGGAGGAATCGTGGAATGTCCCAAGTCGGGTTTTCGGTCCTACGACGACGACGACGACGACGAAAGGAACTCTGGAACGTTTGCATAAATCCGTGGATTTTTAATTGGACCGGTAGGCACGGTTATAGCGCTGATCGCGATAGGCACGATCACGTGAAAACGATATCCACTCTCTCTTTCTTTTCTTGCTTTCCTCTATTCCTCTCTCTCTCTCTCTCTCTCTCTCTCTCTCTCTCTCTCTCTCTCTCTCTCTCTCTTGCCTCTCCCTTTCCCTCTCGTTTCAGAATTTGCACAGTTGTGGACAAGAGAAAAATTTACTTTCTCGTTCGTTAATTAACGTACGATGCACGAGCTAATTGCATGTACAAGTATCTTTCGATATTGATTTTTCTTCGTTCAACGTCGAATTGCGTAAGATCGTGATTAGTAATTAGGTTTAATACAATCGACAATTATTCTCGCCAATAGAATTGGGTGTGTGGACAATTGATTTCGTAAAAGCGATTGATACTAATTCGTATTTAAAACTAAAATCAATGTAGTTATTAAATCGGCCAATAGAAGGGGAAATTGTTTTATATGGGAGGGAGTTAGCCTGATCTTGTCTCGTAAAGCCTCCTAGCGTCTATGTGCCACGACACGTCAATATATATTCCTTAAACGAATCGACGTAGGATTGAAATGTGAGGAGAGGGTCGCGAGTCGGCTCGGAGAAAGCCGGATAGGCTCGAGAAGGAGAAGAAGACTCCAGTGAGAAGGGAGGGGAAAGAAAGAGAGATAGAAGAGAAACGAGACCCCCGTCAACGACAACGTTCCTTTACTCGCGATATCGCTTCTTCATCGCATTCATCGCGTTGCTCGACTCAACCGCGATCATGGGCTAATCATCATTATTTAATTACGAGATTGTTTTTCCCTACGTGGCGAAGAGTGTCGCCTCGTCATTCGAAGGGAGCGTGCTTTGAAAAACTCACCCGTGTTTTCTGTATTCGAGTAAATTTGAAAAATTGCTTCACGTCCCGTACATATATATATATATATATATATATATATATATATTTGGACGTATGTATATATGTACCATACGTACGTACGGATGTAGGAATGTTTTTAATTTTCTTTTCAGAAATAAAAAGAGAAATGAAAAGGGACAGAAGTGGAGGGGGCGGGAGGGTTTCCTGCTGTAACCACGGTCAAAAGCGTTCCATATAACGCGATCACAAACACGAACGAAATTGTCTTAAAACGATGTAGGATTTGTGCAAGCGTGCATCGGAGTGCACAATAGTGCAAGAAATGTACGCTCGCATTGGAGATCGGTAAACAAACGAATAGGGCTTCGTACATGCGTAAGACGTCCTGGAGTAGGACGCGGCTAAATGGTCGGCTGTGTTCGCTCGAGAAAAAGGAGAAGAAGGAGTAGAAGGAAGAAGAAAGAGAGAGAGAGAGAGAGAGAACGGAAGAGAGTCTCTAGCAAGACGCTGCACCGCAAGAAAGACAAGACAATGGACGGCGACAATAAGGCTGCTGGGCATCCAACGACGCGAAAATAAATTAAAATGATGCTCGACATTAGCTAGCGCGAGCCTACCACCGACGATCTACTACTATACCTTCGCGGGAAGGATTTCTTTGCTACACGCTCAAAACTCTTCGTACATGGCTCGGCGACGTTGTCTTACCAACTTGGGGCCTCCTAGGATTCACAAACCTATTCGACGTGTATTCTTAACAACGGGATGAATAATACTCATATCCTCTGGCATTGTTATTAATTTATAAATATTCTAATTGTGAAACGCGAACGTACGCTTTAAAGTTTATCGATTGAAATTAAATTCGTTCAATTCGAAGTATCATCGAAGTATTTCGAACGGTTCACCTCAATTACAAGAAAAAGCAAACCGCGTGAAAACGTTCAACGATCTCGACGAGTTATCTTCCTCTTTCCCCGCGAGGGAACAATCTCATCTAGTATTACCCTGTGGTAATTCTCCCTCGTCGAAATTCCAAAGTGAGGCACGAGCGTAGAGAGAGAAAGAGAGAAAAAGAGAGAGAGAGAGAGAGAGAGAGAGAGAGAGAGAGAGGTGGGATCGAAGCGGTGCAAGATATCCGATAGGAAGATAGAAAGAGAAGGGAAGAGAGAAATGCATCAGTGTGAGGAGAAAGATGTACATGTAGCTATATATGCGCACCGTTAGTAAGATAGGGAGAAAGAGAGAAAGAGAGAGAGAAAGAGATAGAGAGTAAGAGGGACGGAGAATGTCTGTGCTAGCGGCGATGGTAAACGGCGATAACGAGGCGCGAGATAAGGGTCGAAGAGGTGCATCATATACGAAAGAAGGAGGGAAGAAGGGAGAAAGGAAGGGAAAGGGAGAGAGAGAGAGAGAGCCGGTCTATCGTTGGCCTTTTACAACATCTAGGATCGCGGCATATGCACCGTATCTTTGGCGTATCTATACACATATACAAACACATACTATTATACTCTCACACATATATTATACTCTCACACATATATTATACTCTCACATGCACGTGGATTTACGTCGTAAAAGTAGCCGTGATTTCTGCACGCTCGAGCGTACTTTTTTCGTCGTAGCCACTGCGGTAGTACAAGGCGAATCTTCCAATAACCAGCGATCGTGCTATTGGTATACGTGTATATGTGTAAGTGTATACGTGCGAGGGAGAGAAACGCTTCGTATACGGTCCAGACGAGATACCGAGGCGTACCGAGGTGCGCGCGCTTCGGTATATCTTACGAGCATCTAAGGATTCCACCGATTCACCGATGTACTCGGTTTTTGATTTTTCCTTCCCCGAGAGCCCAGATCTCACGTTGTTACCTTTTTCAAATCGATCGTCGCTTCCTCTTATACTTTTCCACGTATTCTTTTTTATGTTTCTTTTTTTGTTTTTTTTTCTCCCTCTACCCTCCCCTTACCCTACCCCCATAATCTTCAGAAACATCTCGTTCGATCTATTTTGAAATTTTGGTTGGACAAAAATGTTCTATTTATAAGTATTGCACCGG
Source organism: Vespa velutina (assembly GCF_912470025.1). NCBI lineage: Eukaryota > Metazoa > Arthropoda > Insecta > Hymenoptera > Vespidae > Vespa > Vespa velutina. The sequence goes on along the minus strand of NC_062198.1, from coordinate 3,827,810 downwards.
GAATGAATTCAATGTGCTGAATAAAATCTGATAATGATGTGATAAAGTACGGTAGAAGATACGGGAAAAGATTTGAGATGAGTTCTCGAAGCAGAAAGACCAACCACCAAGGTCCAGCGTCGCGGTACTTTGCCGAGATGCCACGAGGTCGTCCCTCTCGAGCGGAGAGAGAACGATTTGCATCAGGCAATAAACAGCCGCTGTCGAAAATGATATAAACGGGTGCTGAGGCCCGCCGAGCGAAACCAACTGAGATTATCATACGTGCTCCGAGCTTCTTTTACTCTCCCTTCTATCCTCACCCTTTTTGTCCTCGTCTAATCTTTTCTCTTGGCGATGTTAATACGTGAGGAAAAGGAATAACGAAAGATAGTTTCTTGATCCTAATTGAACTTGTATCGATTCATAAAATACTAAAGTGAATAAAAACGTAAGGATATTTAGGTATGTGCGTATAAAAAAAAAAAAAAGTTTTTAAACGTAGAATATATTATCCTTTTTACTATAGCAGGAAACTTAATGGACATGAACTCGAACGAATTACGAGACGTACCGATCGTTAACGATATCCTCGATTATGTAATTTCTCTCTAATTAATAGAGTACGTTTACCTATACATTACATATAGGAATTCCAGAAAGTAATCGAAATACGCATGGTTAACAATCGAAAAGAAAGATAGTTATTGCTGATCGAATCTTATTCGATTTGTAACCTTTCTATATCGAAACGGTCCAATTTACTTTCCGAACGTGATGGTAATTGAATCGGTTTGATTCTATTTAAATTCTTTCCAGTTCAAATTCTATGTGCCGAAAGAGGATAGACATATATACATGAAAGAGAGAAAGAGGAAGAGGGTGGACAAAATTCCGGGAACGAAGTTACGCAAATCAGACCGCGAACATTCGTCGTTGCACGACTAAAAGAGAGAAACAGAGAAAGAGAGAGAGAGAGAGAGAGAGAGAGAGAGAAAGAGGAAAAGAAAAAGAAAAGAGACTCGTTGCTATCTCGAACCGCGGATCTTTCAGCACGGAACTCTTCGAGAGCTCTTTCGCTCGAGATGCAGAAAGTCGAGGATATTCAGCAAGGAGTTTCGTGGACTCAACCGAGAGACGACGGTCGCACGAAATTTGCAAGTCCGGTGAAAGCACGACGCTAATGTAAGATGGACAAGAATATTGCGATGAACGAGAACTTTGAAAGGAAATTGCATTCATATAATACGATCTTCTACGATAAGAATGTTTTTTACTGATAGGAATTTTAATAAAAAAAAAAAAAAAAACAATCGTACTCATTGGGATCTGTCAAACTTATATTTGTATAATCCACCTCGTTTAAACGATCATTTCCCGCAGAAGAAATTTAAAAATGGATTTTAATCGGCAATGAAAAACGTTGTTTGATCTTTATAGTGATCGTTAAAACGAACGAAAGGATATGTCGCGTATAAATAATTTCGAAGAGAGGAGACTCGATCGTCTGTCTCTTTTTTATCAGTACAAAAGAAATTCGATAAAAAAAGGATCTCGTTTTATCTCACTCCTTCTGATGGAAGACAGTAAGATGACGAGACTTAAGTACATCGGGTTAGAAGAGTAAAAAAGGATCGAGCTTTTACGAGATGCGATAAATAAATTAAATGTCTCTTGTCATGGAATTAAAATTATCTCGGAATATAAAACGGTGCTAATACAATCAGCATTAATCCAAAAGAAGGATCCAAGGTTCTGATCGTGTCGAAATAATTATCTCCGCCTAGCATTCTCTCAAACCCTTTTTCCTACTCCTCGTGTCGGCATGAACAACCAATTAGAGGAACGGAATCGCTTTCTGATAGATATATTTGTCGTTAATGTTATTGTTAGCGATCACGATCGATACGCAATCGGCTCGATCTACGAGATTTCAATTATATTACGACGTTTTCGCTATCGTGGAATTTACGAAGATACAAGAGAGAAAGATAATAACTGTGATCGAAGAATGAATATTCGAGTTGAGAAATTTCTATATCGAGCGCATGATCGTGAAAAAAGAAAAGGAACTTGTTCGTATTTGATTTTTTATTAATAGTACCGATGAATATTGCAAATCATAAGAATTTTTCTTTAACTTAAAACGAACCGGTTTTCCTTTTCCTTTTTTTTTTTTTTTTCTTTTTTTTTTCTCCTTTATGACGTACGATATGAAACGTTCACACTTGCACATTGTTTACAAAAATAAACGAGATTAAAGTCGAAATTTCTTTCACGAAAGGAATCGTCAAGTTTCACATCGGCAATCCCTCGTATCTCATTCCACGTCGAGAAAGAGTAGGAGGAGGAGGAGGAGAAGGAGGAGGAGGAGGAGGAGGAGGAGGAGGAGGAGAAGAGGGATCCAGTGAGGCTGAGGGACCTCAAAGGCGAACGGAGCGGCGATATTTAAAGCGTATGCAAAGAGTGCAGCTCCATAGCAGCTAGCAGTTCTCTCATGGTGGAAAGAGAGGGGCAAAAAGTCTTGGACAATGGCGGCTTACGTTCGGCTGCCCGGAATCCGACTCGCGACGATTTATGCGACCTCGACAACGACGACGACAACGACGACGACGACGACGACGACGACGACGACGAGGACGGTCCTGCACCTTCTTCTCATCTTATTCCTCTTTTCCGTCTACCCTTTTCAGCAGCACACGAGGCGCATTCTCTTGGGACGAAGAATCTCAGCCTCCGAAAAGTACGAAATACTGCCAGTTCGGATGGAATCTCTTGCCCTCGACGCTTGCCACCATTTTAACCAGTATTTTCGATTAGCTCGGGGAACTTTGAACACGAACGACCAAGACGGACGTAAAAGAGGATATTTTGCGAGGACTACTTTTATATCCTTTTTTCTTTTTTCTTTTTTCTTTTTTCCCTCCTCTTATTTCGAAGAAATAATGTGCGAAGTTAAAAGTACGATGAAAATGGAATGGATTTGAGATCGACTCTCTTCGACGAGACTTACGATCGTCACGGGAAAGTTCGTCGAAGCGAGAATACGAGTAGAGCGATCGTTATGCGATTACGTTATATCCTTAACGAAGACGCTTGTTACCGTCGTTATCGTACCTTCCGATGTACTCCGAAACGATTCGGAGAAAGGAGCCTCTCGTTGCTTTCGATTCGCACATCCGAGAGAAGAGACAAACTATCGTCGTGTACGTCCATATCGATCTTGTTTCGTGTCATGGGTGTCATGGGATTCGATCATGATTCCTTTTACTCGAGAACGTCAGAATTTCTTTATCGTATAAAATACTCTTCCGAGTGATTGAGATTTTTCTCTGATATTTTTCGAATAAACTGTACCAGGTATATTCTTCTCAGATAATAATCGGTCCGCGTAAAGAAACTATCGTATTTTCTCGCTATTTTTCGTGACCATTTAGAATTTCTGAGGAGTTAGGAGCGGCCGCTCGTTTCGAGGATAAGATAAGACTGGTCTCTCATCTACAACCGATCACGGACCGATCATTTTCTCTCTCTTCTTTCTCGAGGTGCTATAAACTCGGCCGTAAAATGAAAGCCGTTCCTCATTTTGTCGCGAGGTTTTATGGAAGGATACAGTATCCGGCATGTCCACCGTTCGAACGACGCACCCAATAAGGACTTCGTCTACTTCCAAGTGTTTTTAAGTATCGACCTCGAGGGGACAAGTATCGCCATCGGTTTTTCTCCATTTCTAGAATACCCTTTATTTTATTTTCTTCGTTAGTTGGTAGTCGAAACAATCGAATTGTTTCCCAATAATTTCAAGATGATTTAAATTATTCGATTTGAGCCTCGAAAACTTTGACCAATGATAATTCACCAAACAATATTCCTTTGTCCCTTATCCTATAGACTTTTCCCATTCCGTTCTTTCTCTTTCCTTTCATTTGGAGAACGAGTTCGTGTTCATTGGAACAGGTGTCGTAAAATGGGTGGGGAAAAGATTGGTGAGCATCGATGCGAAGCGGTGCGTCTGAGTATAGTGCCTTGTGCGCGAGTGCACAAACGTTCGCCGGCTCCCTTCAACTTTAATCTGATAATCTGATTGGCTGCTGTGTGTCAAATATTGCGAACTCGCACGCCGAGCCGCATCTTCTCGCACGAACAGGTTCTTGTACGGACGCGTGGCCCTCTTCTCCTTTCTCTCTCTCTCTCTCTCTCTCTCTCTCTCTCTCTCTCTCTCTCAGTGTGTGTCTCATCATCGGTAAAAATCGACGATTCGATCCAGAAGATATCAGCAACGGTGGATAAATGGAACGATCTTACTTAAATGGCAAGAGTTGAAGCGTTTCGGTAAAGAAAATGTAAATGTAACTTACTTTAGGTAGACGTGTTCGTTTCAATATGCATGAATTGCATTTTTCGAATAAACGTGCAAAAATTTCGTCATTAACGATACCAATGATCGTAACGTTACGTAAAATTCTTAAATAGAAGTAATTAAAAGGAAGCATTACTATAAAACTCGTTTTGAAAAGCACATTTCGTTATTAAATTGTGTTATATTTTCAATAAAAAAAAAAAAAGAAAGAGAAAGAGAGAGAGAGAGAGAGAAAGGAAGGTGAATAGTTCTTTCTCTCTTTCTCCTCTTTCGCAAAAGTATCCGCATTGATATGCAAGAGGTCTGCATATGCGGGCCATGGCGGTCGAACAATACGACCACCACCGGTAAGGCACCACCGTGTAAACTATCCACCATTGTCGGGACTATAATGTACTGTGAAGCCGTGCTCGATGCACGCCGAGACACTTTACACGGTGCACCGGGTATATGGCGCGGTGAGCGCAGGTCGTGACGCGCCGTATCTTGCATCGGATGTACCACCAGTGTGGAAACACGGATACGTACCTCTCATCCTCCCTCCTTTTACCTTTTACCTTTTCCTTTACGTACCTCACTCCCTATACCCTCCCCCTCCCCCCTCAGTTCTCCCCTCTTCCCCCTCCCCCATCTCCCACTACACCCGCTTTACGAATCCTACGTGATACATCAGTACGGACCAACTCATCTACTTATTCCTTATCTCTTTTGTCATCTTATTCTTTCTCCTAACTTATGAAATTATTTTCTATGAAAAATTTATCTCTATCTTCTTTCGATCCTAAATATTCGATCGATTTAAAACTCGAGTCAAGGCTATTTGTTCGTTACAAATCTATAACCCGTATGAACGAAATTAATCTGTTCGAGTTTGAAAATTAAGTAAAAAGAAAATCGTTGAGTCAGGCAATCCATCAGATCTTCTAAGTTAGTTGGTCGAAATAAAAAGAAAAGAAAATGAAAGAAAGAAAGAAAGGAAGAAAGAAAGAAAGAAAGAAAGAAAGAAAGAAAGAGATGCAGACCGACGTAGGTAGGACGACAATGCAAGCTTAAATTACTCGAATGGAAGTCAAAATGGGGTCGTTACCAATAAGGAAAACTGCGAATCCTGTGGGCACGATGCAAATACGAAGACCCGTGACGAGCATGGCGCGTTATCCTTACGACGCGTTCCACGTTGCTATCACGTTGAATAGATATTCTCGTATGATTTACATGCCGTTTGCTCATACCAAGACCTCTTCCCTCTCCTATCGTATCCATGTTATACAGTGAGGAGAACGAAGGAGAGGAAGAAGAGAAGAATATTCTCGAGCACAAGCTCGTTTTCCTACGATAGTGTATCGTGCTTTGCACGTGCTTGTAGGTATACCGAATCGCCACGTAGGCGTTCTCGCATCCTCCTCCTTCTCTTCCTCCTCCTCTTCCTCTTCATCGTTCTCGTCGCAGTCCTCTTCGTATCCTCTCTCGTGACGCGACTATGCTAACGCGGTAGCGCCGCGCGTGGAATACGTTTTCGTGGTATTTGCGAGACCTAGCTCGAGGAGAAGATGCTAACGCGCTTCTAAAACTTTTTAGATTACTTCTTTTATGAACGGAAAGTATTCTTGGATCTTCCCGATGACCCCCGGAGCTATGGCGATTACGAGAGGAAACTACTTGAGACGATGATCGCTCGAGTTACGTGCATAGCGCGCTGCATATTTTTTTTCTTTTCTTTTCTTTTTTTCTTTCTTTCTTTCTTTCTTTCTTTCTTTCTTTCTTTTACTCTTCAGATTTTATCTAAAATAACGGAGTATTAATCTTGAACGTACACGTGATTTGTTTAGAAACGCAATCAAAAGAGAAACGAACAAGTTTAACCATCTATAATATCACGTTACTTTAAAACTATATTTGTTAAATATGATTTCATTTCCTTGACAGAAAATTAATCACTGATAAAAACTTAATATATTTTAACTATATTTATAAGTTTCAGATTTGTTAAGGACAAATAAAAATGTATAAAAGGAGCATAGCGTTGAACGTACCTGGTAAAGATGACGTAGATACGGTGTCCTTGATACCTCCAACGACAGTATTTTGCGGTTGGTTTTCTTTAACGGAGAGAACGTAACGTGGTCTCTCGCAAGTCGCTATCCTGTGTCCTGGAAGGGACATCGTTATCCTAACTTCCGCATCGACGGTACTTTTCAAGCCAGCTGCATCAGTAGCCGTGATATTGAGTTGGTGCAAAGCCGATCTGGATAGAAGACTCGGCCTTGAAACATGAAGTTCACCTGTGTTTCGATCTATCCGAAATATTCCAGCTTCGTTACCGCTGGTTATTCTATAAGCAACTTGTCCAAATAATCCTGCATCGAGATCACTGGCTACTACCCTTAAAATTGGCCCTTGAAACGGTGCATCGCTTCTTAAAGTCACGTTATATTTCTGAGGTTCAAATATCGGACTATTGTCGTTCACATCGGTTATTTGTACGCGGACGATTGCTATTGTACTAAGACCACCTGAAATCAAAAAGAAAAATACTTTATTAATGGATATAATTAATATATCCATGTTTCGTTTAGAAGGATTTAGGAACGATTGGGATATATTATACATTCGGATATTACTTTGATACTCGCGAAACTGACCCTTTTAATTTCACGCAGCCAAACGCCGAGATGAGTCCATTTTCGTTGGTTTCTACAGGGAGAAGAATACGAAGACATCGACGGTTGATTTATATCGCCGATATTTAAACGCGGTGCTCAACTTCGGAATATTTAAAAACTCTGAATCATTCAGAGTTAAATTTAAAACGTTTATAAATTGTAAATCCTCGTGATCTTATATGTAATACATAATCATTGTACACGCAATGTCAATGACAAATGTAACTTAAATCAAACTATAGAATGAAGAAATTTTATAAAGGATATAATGGTTTCATGTTAGAGTTTTTAGCAACCTCTGAGCTTGTTCTACGCCCGCATTCGTTCGAACGTTTTACAAGGTAAGAAAATTTCATGCTCGGTACGAATGCGCCGAATTGTGCACGCACAAAGTTAAGAAGAGGAGAGGGAAGAAATACGAGTACGACAATGTCGAGAATAACTGCGGTGGGAGTTAAGTCTCGAAGATTTATGATGCCGGTGTCAATAAAGTCACCTCCAATGTCGTTGTGTCCGTGCTCGATGTACTCGCCTTGGAACTTGATACACCCCTGAGTCCTTCGAAAACACCTAACCATTCCCTTTTGCCGCCCTTTGATCCTACGTACGTTTGGGATTTGTAAAAAGATCTTGCGATTTTTTCAATTAACTGCATGAATGTATTATTACAAAATTCCAATCAAACCATTCGAAGTTTCATATTACAGATTAAATCCCACTAAACGTTAATTCACGTTATTTGTTCGAGCTTTATATTTTTTATTCTAAGAATTCGATGAAGGATCTCTCGCGCTTCGTTATTCGAGAGAATGCAAAGATTTGGTTGGTCTTTTTGCGAGCAAAAGCCAGCTTGTTTTCTTCTTTTTTTTTTTTTGTTTTGCCAGTAAAAGGTTCCCCACCCTGGTGAAGACACTGTGGTGGTCGAAGGTTCGAGGGACGAAAGGGAGAAGACTTGCCCGTTGACGCATGACTCCAATGACACTAGTACCTATAAATCTTCTCCCAGCTCGGAGCTCCTTCGAGCTCTCGAGTCCATACATTACTATGAGTTACGGGTGTAAACCGTTTAAACATCGGATTACCCGATTTACATACTGTCTTTTGATATTAACACTTACCCCTCTCCCTATTTCTCTCTCTCTCTCTCTCTCTTTCTCTCACACAGATATACATATATACACACATAAAAACATATACGTTTGTGCGACACTCTTCTTCTATAATCAGAAGATTCCATATTACGGTCAAAGCAATCGACCTATGATTATACGCTCGTGATAAGGATTATTTATCACTTTATATTTTATGCGACTGAGGTAATCCTCTTAATTGGATTAAGGAGACATTCTTAAGTTATCGTTTTCGATTAATCAAAACTGGTGGATCATTATCAACTTATGTTGTACAATTGGAAATATGATTTTCATTATCATTGAACGTCTTTCATTAAGATAAGATATTTCTTTTTTCCTTTTTTCTTTTTTTTTCTTTTCTTTTTTTTTTTTTTCTTTTTGTAAGCTTCTCTTCAATGGATTTTTTCCAACTGTCGAAGAAGAAGTAGTACTTATATGTAAATGTGATAGAGAAAGTGAGACGAAGGAAAAAAGTGGTCGGCTGATTGGACTCGAAAAAAGGTACGACGGTAGGCAGGATTCTAGTGATTTATGACGACTTTGCTCGAAGTAAATCTCGTAGTTTCGTTCTCTACGCCGACATTATTTGGCTCGATAAGAGGATTTCGATGTGAAGTGAAATAAACAGTAATCGCAAGGAACGAATATATGATTAAATAAAAGGAAAAAGAAAAAGAAAATATATATATATATATTCGAAAGGAAAAAAAAAGAAAAATCAACTATTCGCATGAAATTCGTTCGAGAATGTACATAATCGCATAACTTTCTTATCGAAAAATAACATGGATTGTTTCAAATATATTATTAACAAAATTAAGATTCGTATTTAATTTGTATAACATATAATTTTCATATAAATTCATTTTTTATTTATTTTTTATTTTGTTTTTTTTTTATTTTGTTATCCTTTCTTCTCTCTATTTTCTAACTTCAAACAAAGTAACACACTCCTCGAGGTGATCTTATAAGCGTGTGTACGATACTCCGATGGTGCGGATCTCAGCGCGTGATTCAAAGCAAGCTCGCTCGTAGGTAATAATTATCGATCACCACCGCGTATCCAACCGTTATCCTTCGCCATTAACGCGAGATACAAGACGAGACTCGGCTTCGACTTATCGTCGGCCTTTCCGCTCGATTATTGTCGAAGAAGCAATAGGTTAACTTTTCTAGTTCTCGTAATCTCGAGAACAACGATCTACGTTCATTTTTTCGACTGTTCATATCATATCCTTTAACTTCGAATATATATATATATATATATACACCTCCTTTGTTTAGAACCTTTATATCAGTAACATTAATTACCAGTCTTGCATCTCGTTTATATATACGGACTTTCAATTTCTCCTTATTGTATTATCTTTTAGATTAATAAATAAATAATAATATAATTTACATGATAGATAATATTAGTTCGAAAGAAAGTTTTAAAAAATTATTTACGACATATTGTTAAAATGATCTATGTTCGAAATTTATACTATTTTTAAAATTTCAGAAATATATCACTATGCAAATTAATGTAAGATAAAAACAGGTGCAATAATACCCTGACCTATTTAATTTCATTGGATAAACATTGACTTATATGAAATTCTAAAGTTTATAATCGAATAAATTTGATTAAGTACTATGACGAAAAACTACGAAATTTTTACGATCACAACAATTTGCAAAAAAAAAAAAAAAATATTTTCTCCCGTCGTTTTCGATAGAGATAGAATGTTTTAATATTTTATAGAATGTTTGAAAAGTTTTATAGAGATAAATGATGTCTTTTAAACATCTTTATGTAAAAACAAAAAAGAAATAAACAATTTAGAAAATTACACGATAAAACATTACATCCGATACGATTTTATATTTCTAAGATGGAAAATTTCTCTAATCTTTTTGCAAAAGCTACATATAGATTATAGATAATTCTACTATCAATGAACATTCCATCGGCAGAGAGGAATTGATGTGCATCAGTGTCTTACACCTTTTCGCATGTGTAGCTAAGAGCAAACAGGAGCATGAGCGATCGAAGAGAGAGAAGGAAAGGTAAGAAGAGTACACAGCATGAGACGGAAACGAGTAGTGGTAGTAGTGATAGTAGTAGTAGTAGTAGTAGTAATAGTAGTAGTAGTAGTAGTAGTAGTAGTAGTAGTAGTAGTAATAGTAGTAGTAGTGGTAGTAGTAGTAGTAGTAGTGAGTAGTGGTAGTAGAAGTAGTAATGTCTAGTAGTAGTAGTGTTGGTAAGTATACGTTGCTTCGTCAGTGGGTGATATAAATCACGCGAGAAGAAGCGCAGCCTCTGCACCGGTCCATTCCTCTCTCTCTCTCTCTCTCTCTCTCCCCCCCCCCTCTCGTTCTCTCTCTATATCTCTTTCTCCCCTCTACTTCTCTTTCTCGCGAAGAACGTTCCTACGCGCGACGAAGATCGCCGTCATATCCGGGCGCTTTTCTATTGTGTATCTCGTGTTCACCGGCACAAACTTCGATCTCCATGTGTGTGACATTACTAGTACTCGCGCGCGTGCACACGTCGGACAATCGTATCGATAACGAGCGACAATTACGGTACGAGCTACGAGTACATACATACGTGCCTATTTGCAAAACGGCGCGAAGTTGCGACAATGGGATACGTGCAGCTTCTTTCTCAGACTCTCCGTTTGTTCGTGTTCTGCTCTTTCTTTCTGTCCTTTCTCCTTCTTGGAACTAAACGCATACATTCACGTATACATATCGATACGTATAACGTTGATAGTTATGTAAAATCATTATTACATAAAGTGATAAGAAATAATAAATCGATAATTATTTATATAAAAATTCATAAATGATTCGATTCCATATATTCAATAATATCGTGGGTCTGGAAAAATAATTATATGTATTACGGATAGTTCGAATTAATTTATAAAATGAGAACTTGAATAGATATATTTCCCATAGATCCAATGTAACGAGGACGTATATAAAAGTTTTTTCTAATATTAACATTTTTTTCCTATTGAAATATTATATCATAAAAAAATATTGTTTTAATATTTTGGGATTATTAAAAGGAGAAATATTTGCAATTTAAAGTTTAGAAGATTAAAAGGAAAGGTTGTCGTTCTTACGTAGCGCCAGGACATCTTGCGATCAATGGGATCGACGGTAAGCTAAGCAGTACGTTTTCCCATAAGAAGAAGAAGAACGTATTCCATTGAAAATGTGTACAGAATTCAGCGGCGACATAAATCATAAAGCCTATTACAGGGCTACTAGATGTTGGCGCGGCGATAGCCACCTCTCACGCCTCGCTCCTTTTGCTCTTACGTATTCTCCTCCTTCTCTTCTTCTTATTCTTCTTCTTCTTCTTCGTTGCGTGTATTCTCCATATCCTTTTTCTCTGTCTTCCTCCCTCTCTTTCTCTTTGGTATCGGTGCGGCTCACCTGCCCGATCGCGTGTTCCCCGTGTGAGAGCACGCGGAGGAATAAAAGCTACATACGAGCATCAGGAAGAAAGCATTGTTCGCCCGCAGCGTTCAACGGCCAGGTCGCGTTCGCCTATTTTGGTTAGACACTCGGCAAACTTGCTCGCTTTGGAGCGCTAAAAGCGCTCGATAAATCGCTTAACAAATTGACAAGGCTTAACTGGGGTATGTCGCTCGTAAATTATCATGATAGGATTTAAACTTTCTAGGATATATAGTCCACGTCGATACTCATCTAAGTGACGTTCTTGAAATTTTTAATATCCGTAATGTAATAGTAAATATAAAATTTCTTAAAACTCACCTCTATCGGTGGCGATGACAGGAATCTCGAGGTAAGGAGCAGTTTCTCTGTCGAGCATTGCTCTCACGCAAATGTCTCCGGTATCACTACGTGCTTGAAGCAACTCGCTTTCCAATCTTCCGGCTGCCAAAGTATAATTCACCATCGCGTTTACTCCGCAATCCGGGTCGGTAGCTTGTACCTGAAATCAAAGAAAATAAATTGAATTAGCCGGTGTAATAAATATCAAAGTATTCGCGATTGAAGTCTATCATTTAAAATAAATGTAAATTAATAGCGTTGTAAAATGTTACCAATCTTCCTCTGACTTTTCTTTTCCTTAGTATACATCGTACAACAACGAGAAGGGGATGAGACAAAAGAAAGTAGTATGAGAGATGACGAAGAGAGCCGTGTCATCGGGAACCACCTTTCGAAGGTGGAGTCGTTCGAGTCGAAGTACTTCGTTTAATTTCTCTTAACGTTCCTGAAACGGGATACCTACAGGGCCCTTGCAGAGAGGTGGTCCATTCGTAATCTGGACCCGGTGACTAATTTGCGAGTGGCTCCTTTCGGTCTTCCTACCCCAAAAAAAAAAAAATATCTACCGCGCGAGACGTTACTGGACGGACGTGGAGGCGGTGATGGACGCCTCCGTTGCGTTCACCACCGCTCGTTTATTTATGCGAGGATTCATCGTCGACTCGAAGAAATCCGATGGAAGAGATCCTTTTGATTTCACAAAAATCCATACTTCTTTCTTTCCCGATTATAAGATTTACATATCGTTCGTTTATATAAACTTATTCGTAACTTTATTCGATTATCTATATCATTCATAAATTATAAAGATGCGATCTAAGAAAAAAAAAGAAAAAAAAAAAAAAAAAATAAAAGGTGAATTATCTACTTAGCTTGAGAGTATTAGAATCGATTCGAAGTGTGATTAAAAGGAAAACGTACGACGTACGAGACTGTAAATTTATCCAACCGAGACGTAATTTGTACGACGGTGGTAGTCCTCTCGTCTGCCGACGTAGAAGAAATCGAGCCTCGCAGAGAAAAAGGGTGGGAGAGGTAACATAAAAGATAGAAGAGAGAAACAAGTTGCTGAACGGTAATGAACCCCTTAACCTGAGCGAGTCGCCTTAATGACAGTTTAAAGTTTCTTCTCGCGTTCGAGATATCGCTAGTACGATCTAACTGCGATATTCTTGAGTACTCAGGATACGCCCTGAGTTGATACGAGAGCATCGAATCGCTTTCTTTCGATCTAATCGTGGATCGTACGTCGATGATCGATTACTTCGTTACGAGCTATCCAAAGAGAAAATAGGAATATCGCGACGTGAGGTCTCCTTCTCCTATGATAGATATTTCCTTTTATCGGTAAGAAAACAAAAAGAAGAAGAAGAAAAAAAAGGAAGAGAAAAAAAAAAAAGAAAAGAAAAAAAAAAAGAAAGAAATGTAAACGTTCGAAAGGAAATCAAACGAGTAAACATCTCGACCGATGAACTTTCCTTTTTAAAGAAATATTCTTGGTACGTTTCGAGAACGTAGATACGAGATACGATAAAATGTTGTAGAGGATCGAAGAATGTTATTTACCGGGGAAGAGGGGTAGTTACTAATGAATGCGATTGTGAGGATAACCTGTTTCGCGAAGGACGTCCTACTCCTTCGGCGTCTACGCCACTCTTACTGATCTTAGTGTCGTACTACTACTTGTGGAATGACAACACGTTAGTATTGTGTTTATTAAAACAACTCAAGCTTTAAGTTATCGTACGGCAATCTATTTCTAGAGTGAAAACTAACCGATGCAATCGTCGATATAATGAACATTGAATTGTTCGATTCGATTGTATATTGCGTTAGTATGAAATTGATTAGATGGAAAATAGATAAAGATACGATATAAAATGATTTGAGGATTATTATCAACGATGGATATAACATTATATTCTTGAGGAACTCGAAGCGTAATGAGTCGCATAGGTTTCGAAATGAACACTTGGGAAATAAGGCTTATACATGGCACTAAAGAACTTTCCGGCTAAGGGAACTTAGGTGCGTGAGAATCGTCGAGAGGGTGCGCGCGGAAAGAATGCGATTGCGATCTCGAGACGTAATTAAGGAGACCGTTCGTCGTCGAGAAAATTCTCGCGTCTCTTCTCTCTCGTGGGTGGGGCGATCTAATGGTAACCCTTTAGATAGACGAAGACAAAAGCATATAAATCTAACGATTACTTTGTGAAAAAGGAACGATTGCCGATCGAGATTCTTTTCTGCCTTACCATGGGAAATTATTGATTCTTCTCTTCGAGAAACGATTGGGATTCTAACGAGATACGAAAGTCTGAAGAGGCTCGTCGGAGAATGGGTCGAGGACCAACTGTTTAGAGAGGAAAGACGAACGGAATCAAAGAGGAGTTTCTTCCGAATACGTATAACGATCGTTGAGGGTTCTTAATTGGCTGATATCCTTTTATTTTTCTCTGTATTTGAAATAGATCGGTCGTATTCCCGACGTATACTCAGGTCTTCATCGACCTGATCGAAAGTTACATCTTCTAATACCAAATAAAATAGTAAAAAGAAAAAGCTTCTTAAAAGAATAACGTCTACCAAATATAATACATACAATATATATATATATATTATATCGAAATAAATATAATAACGAGAAAAAGTAATTATAACGTGCAATTGTGATAAAAGTATTAATTTCCGACTATTAGACAGATCGATCGATCTTCATGGAACGGACAACACATTTCTCGATTCGATTCAAAGTTCCAGCTTACACATAATAAAATTAAAGACTCCCTTTTCCTTTTCATAAATATGCATAAGTCCCAGACCATGCACATACAGACGCGTATACACGGGAGTATCGTGTACGGCA